>NC_047654.1:0-285292 GCF_902201215.1 Prunus dulcis | reverse complement strand
CGTTCTGTGTTGGAGGTTCCAAGTAGAATATACATTAGGAAAACCTAACCTTCAAAGTGGCATGTGCAAATCATAAGTAATTGGTAAAAGTTCATAGGATTGCTAGGTGATGGTGAAACCCTAGTGCTTTTATAAATTGATATTCAAAACTCTTTCCTTCAATCATATTTGTTCTNGTTTTAATATTTGTTTTTAGAATCAACNAAATTCATAATCATCTTTCTTGACCTTTTATTTTAAGTAGTCATTTGGAATTTTTTTTTACTTAAATTGCTAATTAGTCCTTGAGGAAAACGACCTTGCATGAGCATCTATACTACAATAGCCTTGTATTCTTGCAAGTATTTTATGTGATTTTAACCCTGTTTGCACAGGTACTAAAACTCCTATCAACGTGTTTAGGGATTTTAATAAGAGGATTTGAGGACTTTAGATTTGAGGGGTTTGGATTTGAATATGAGAAATTTGAGATAAGGGTTTAGAGACAACCTAGGATCGATTGCTCTGATACCATGCTAAAATATGAATATGGTTTGAATACTTTGGGTTAGGTTTTATTCTTCTCTATAAGGAGTTATATATAGGAGTTTACATGAGTGCTTTACAAGGAAATAGATATAGTAATCAATTAGCATAGAATCTCCTAATTATACAATGATTTGTCAACTATATAGAATAAGAAAGTAAATCTCTTAATTAATTAAGGAAATAAATCTCCTTGATTAATTAGGAGACTCACGTCAACAGTTGCCTTTGTTTACAATTTGCAAATAAGTTGTTTTTCCTTTTTCACAAATTGCCTACAATTCTGTTAGAAGATGGATGTAAAATTTTGCTTCAATGGAGGATGCTTTGTAGCTGTTTCACACTCGGGCCACAAGCCACATGAAAAAGGCGGACCAAAAAGTAAGTGATACTGAAGCGAAAGCATAAGTCCACAGCATGATAACTGAACATTCCTTTTCTCCTGCTCCGAACAATTGAGTCATTGTTCCTGCCATACATAAGGAAGATAAAAACATATTGTAAAGGGAAACAACACAATCAATTTGTTAGGAAAAAGAATGTCTGTTGATTATGAGAAATAACCAGTGGGGCAAATTGTAATTTGCATTGCAAAAATTGGAAGGAAAAATAACATCAGAAGAGCGTAGCATACCTATGTTCATCGCTGGTGGGAGTGAAAACTGAAGCAAAAGAACAAACAGATACAATGGATCAGAGTGCACCAACCCAAGTTTGAGTGCACCTTTAATTACCAATATTCCTATAAGAGGCAGGGCAACATAACGAACAATGATGATGCCAACAACCAGAGATTTCTGCATCCCTGGCCCTCTCAAACCTGAGAGAACAAAGTGAAGTAAGTAAAAACTGAAAAATAAATATGAAAATGGAAAAAGGTGGAGCTTTTAGGAGTTATATTACCTTTAAGTAGGTTTCCTCCTATTATCAAAGTGAGAGTTGGGATAGCTCCATCTCTGCGATCATAAAGAAGTTAAAAGACTAATAAGTGCGAAGAACACGGATAAATCACTAGCGTTGGTTACAGTATGGGCATAAGTTTTATACCCNAACAAAGAAGCAGTGTCTTGAACCACCCGTAGAGGAGCACCATCTCCTATCAGTGCTTTTCGAATCTGAGGGATGAGTCCGATTGAAAAACCAACAATCTATANNAGAAAAAAAGAAGCTGGGTTTGGTCAATGTGTTAATAAAACAGAACTAAATGTGCATCAAGATGTNTGTGCATTAAGTGCTGGAAGGACATACTGCTCCAGNAGTAGAAGGGGCAAATATTGTTTTCAGATTGAGCTTTCCAAACACCATNATTATACGTTGCTTTATTTTCCCTGAAGTTGTCATCTGCCATGACAAACGACATTGATNAGAAATTGAAAAAGGAAAAAAAAAAAAAAAAAAAAAAAAAAAAAAAACAGAAAAGGGCGATGTTATATTGGCATACTGCGGATCATACATTCAAACAAGAAACATTCTCTTTATAAAGAATATCTTAAATAGTTGGAAAAACATAGTAAATTGATGGAGTTAGCAACCTTAGCGTTTTCCTCAGATATAGTGCAGGGCAGTGCATAATCATTGGCATTGTCCTCCACAACCTCAGATTCCTTTGAAGAAAGCAGAGGCTCAGTGCAACTTATTTCGTTCGGTGTGGAGGATCTCACCGGAGACTGGGTTGAATCTTGGGTGCTCTCTTTGCGGATATCCGCACAATATTATACACATAGGACCACAAATAAATGGCTCCTATCTGAAGAGCAAAACCAATTGTATGAACAAGGCTGATTGTACTAAATAAAAAGAAAATATTTCAAGAGAATGCACTAAAAAAGAGACAGTGTTCACAAAACATATATGCATGCTTGTCCAGAATTGGATTGTGCCTGTCATATTATACACAGAAAGCTCGAGCTTGAAGTAATTTCTTAAATTCAGCCATTTAAGATCTGGCTAAACTTATCATGGTATCGAAGATTGATCTCGACTTCAACAACCAGTAATTTGCAATCACATGTGAGAGAACATAGTCTAAAAGAATGGTGGTAAACTATCGAAACTTATCTTGAGCATGTTCCCCATAATTCCTTACTTTGAGTAATACAAAACTAGATAAAGTAAGTTCGAGACCAAAAATATTAGCAGAAGAAGAAGAAATGTACCGCCATTGAAAGTGAAGCATAAGCCAATCCATAAGTACGACAGACATCAGGAGCTCCAAATGGGCTCCCTTTTTCTTTACAAACAGCTGGTACTATAATGAGGAGCAAGTTCCCCAAATTTCCTGTTTAAATAAACTCAGGAGAAACAAGGTGTATTTTATCAGTGATTTAGAAAGAATGAATAAAAATTAGAAGGCAATTTAGGGGAACAAAATGTTCAATTAAACATATATATGCTTAAATATGTGTTTACCTGCAGCACAGCAACCCAAGACGAGGCCTCGCAGATGTGCAGGAGGTCTTGTTAGCAGGAGGAGTATCCATCCTAGTATCGAACCAACAATAAATGTGATGAGGATATTCACCGGCATGAACCACCTACACATACAAATATATACACATTCAATCATATCAAACTTGTTTTAAAGTTTTAACCAATAAATCTGCCTACATGAAACAAACTGGTGCATTAAACATATTGAAATTAATTTTAACTCACAGCTTAACCATGCTTTCATATGTTATTGTCCGCGCAAGGTTGCTGCTCACCAGGGCAGGATTCAATACGTAAAATACAACCTGTTGATAAAAAAAAAAACACTTACGTATGTAGAAACAGTGAAACCACGCAAAAAAATTCTATGATTTTAGCATCCAACACAATCTAAGGTAGCCACAGAATCTATTTGGACAAAGATGCTAAATGAAAATTGCATGAATGAAAATGAAATAAGAATTTACAGTGTTTAAGTGCTTCCTAGAGTCTTCCCCGAGAATGTTGACGCTATCAAGCGCAAGATATGAGCCAAGCGCAGTGATCAAGAGCACTTTCAACACCGGAATTGAGGCGGTGATGAAGAGCTGCAAAACCTCCATCCTTGCTGAACCTGAATTATACTTGTTATTATTTTCCCTCCCTTCACCACTCTGCTCTGGAGCTGGAAATGAGCTTTATTTACCTCCTCTCCTCTGCAAACATAAAATAAGAAAAACAAAAAGACAATCCTAATTAAAATGCCATTTTTGAGAGAGGAATTGAAGAACATATGATGATATATACCTATGAATCTGTAGACGCAGCAGAGAAGAGAAGAGCAGAGTACCTACCTAACTATTTGCTATTTGAAATTTCCCAAATATTTTTTTTCTTCAAGAAATAAATCAAATGAAGGACATAAAAATTCAGAATTCCTCCTCCTCATAGACTCTGGTAATAAATGCTTGCAGAAAAACTCAAGTTACCAACAAGAAGCCAACCACATATTTATATATATTATACCGCGCACGGAACACGAGCAAGTCCTCCTTTTGATGAATTTAAGAAATAGGAGTATGCATTTGATTTGTATCGGCCCGTCTTATCTCTTGTGTTGGTCGATGGCTCAGATAACGACAGCTAATTGATTCAGGGTTCCTGTCGTTTTCCGGTTGCCATTGATGGCCTCATCTGAACGGAACATTTTGGTATTGCGGACCCCTCTCGCCATCGCTACTCTTTTTTATTTACGTTCCTTGTCCTTGCGAGGGAGAGTTTGGCTCATTCAATGTGATAAAAATTATATGTACTTATGATTTGGCCAAAAGTTATTCACATTCTCATTCGGTTAGTTTGTCGGTTTCATAACTTTATTCTCCATAATTTTAATTTCGTCAATTTTATTCATGTAATTTTCAATTACTAATAATTCAAGGACACCCACTAGTTTATGTCAAATGAGGTCCCTTGTTTCTCAACCATGTAATATATGTCTGGCTAAATTTAATCAGCAATGTAATTAGTCAATCCGCTGTTGAGCAACAGTGAGCGCCACCACATACTATTCATCTTGAGGGGACCCATGGTTTGCTTGCGCATCCAACTACGTCATTGTTCACTTCAGCATGCATCGTCATATCAAAGAGAAACTTCTTCACATCAACCTTGAGCCCTATCCCCTATGCTTCAGTATTCTCCTCCGCATAAAACCTGGATTTTATAACTCTCAAAGCTTTTCTTAGTGAGGAGTAGAGATTGAACGAGTTGAGAGAGAAGAAGCATGAGACCACCATCCCTCATTAGTGGAGGCGAGAAAAAAGAAGGAAAATAAATAGTAAAATAAAATGAAAGAAAGGATGGGGGAATTTGAAGAAAGCGAATGGAAGAGAAAAGGAGAAAAACTCTCCTTCATTTATGGCCACCAATTAGTTAGGAATGTTGACTATAAAACAATTTGCCTTCTTTCAGTTTGAATGTATCCCTTAGAAAACCAAAAAGCTTAGAGAGTTTTCAAAGATAAGAAAACCTCATTTGTGTGACAGAAAATCCTCTTGAGAGAAAAATCAAGAGAGAGTTTAGCCACCAGTGTTTGGTGAGATTATTATTGCATTCCCATTATTTTCGTAGTGGAAAATATTGAGTGTTATTTTTGCCCATTATTTACACAAAGGTGGAAAAGTCAGATCTTGGGACTACCAAATTTACTAGCTCTTTTATTTTTCGCCATCTTTACTAACAAAAGTGCCACATATGATTTGACATCTTTCTTGGAGTGACATAAATAGATTATCATAGTTTTTTTTTTGTTATTATTTATTTTAAGAATAAGCGATAGTTATTATTCATGAACAAATAAAAGTACAAAGTAACCATGTACCAAATATGTATACATATTCTGTAATGACCAAACACAATAACATGTTGAATTGATGTGGAGAGAATCAAGTTCAAGCTAAAAAATGTCTAAAATCTATGATTCAGCAACAAGAAGCACATAAAAAAGACATAATTCTAAACATATTATCTTATATTACCTCTCTTGTATCAAAAAATACAATTCTGTTTAAATATTCATTGGAAAAAATTACTACTTAATAATGTAGTTTAATTGAGTAAGAAGCACTTAAAAGATAAAATTATAGAGGAAAAAGGAAACTCTGACTTGTCAACTTTTAAGATTGGGTGCAATAGCAATCCGGTGTAATAACAATTGAGTTTAAGAAATGAAATTAAAAGGACCGAAAAACAATATTTCACGGCCCCGCCAAACAGTAAAGTGATTAAAAGAAGAGACGCACTATATTCGCTTTCTAGTCTAATTTGTCCGTTTCATGAGCGAGAAAGGAGAGAACTACAAGACAAAAAAGGAAGACGAAGAAAATCACAAAACGTCCTCTTGCACCTCCAGGCTCCACCCATTCCTCGCTCAGTCATCCGCCGTCCGCATTTTTTTATTACCATTCATTTGTCCCATTAGCTATTTTTATATCAGCTAAGCAATCCAGATCCAACAACTCAGAAACAAAGATTCGGTACGAGAGAAACCAATGATTCTTCAAACACTAACAAAAACCAGCAAAGTTTGGATCAAATTTGAGAGGAAGGGAGTGAGTATTTATCGAAGACCATTGTAGACTTGCAGTACATGATGCAAACTTCTAAGTATTAGAGAGAAGAGGAACCAATGAGAGGTTAGTTGGATTGGCCTATGTTTTTTATGCGCTCCCAAGCGGTCTTAGGTTCGAATTTTCCCCCTTCCTTTTCTCAGTCGGCCAAAAACAATGAGAGAAGATGAAGAGAAATCCCCATTACGCAACCATATACATCTTTTCCTTTGGGTGGTGAATGGCCACGAAATTCATTAGAGCTCGAGCTAGAGAAAGTAATGGTTGACAGAGTAGGGCATAAATTTCTTATGGCCGTCTGTGAGAAAAGAAAAGGACAGGTGAGACTAAAGAGGAAGGTGAAACAACACATGACAAGAATAACAACAGAATAATTTCATTTAAGACAGATTATCAGACAAAAAGCTCTGGGTTACGAGCCGAGTGAGGCCACATACAATTCCGGTAGTATCTTAACCATTTCAGACATTAGTACGCATGGTAATCACAATTGCTAAAACCAACCACTCGGGATACGAAAAGAAAAAACCATGTAAAATCACCCTACTGTTTCTGCTACCGTATGAAGCAAGCGAGCGCCAATTTCTTCTAGGCCTTTTCTAAACCTAACCACCTGTCCCGTCATCATCAAACCCAGCAGCTGATAGGGTAGGGACCACTCTCCACACCGATATCTGCTTACCAGTGGTGGACTCAATTGAAAGCATTCATGTCAAGTATTTGATGGATGAGGTGGTCATTTCCTTTAACCTTTCTTCTTTGATAGCTCAAGCTGAAACAAACAAACAACACATCAGCAAAGCTTCACTGTTGCTCATCTACTTCCTAAATTAAGATCTCCAATAGAAAGGCGGCCAATTAAACTACTAAAAACAAACAAAACCAATATTTTTAATAGAAAGCAAAAGCACAGCCTCAACTTTAGATCATTAAAGCATTCCCATAAACTACAATGAACACAGAAATCAAAAAGGTAAAGAACAAAGTCAAAAGCAGCCTCCACAACAAAGGTGTAGCAACCCCATACAGCAACAAAGCAGAGGGCACAGGACTGGTGATCTCTGCGAGGAGCTCAGTCACCCGTTATAGCAAACAATGCCCCAAAAGCTAATCCATTTTGAGACCAGCTGATTGAACGGAAGTAAAGGTCACCTTTTAACAGTACAGAAAGGATGCAGAACAAGAAATAATGGACCTCCTACTAAAAGCCTCTCTTCAGATGTAATCCAGTGCTCTACCTTAAGGAAGTATGTATATGTAGCTGCATTGGCTCCAGAAATTTCAAGACAATACCTGGAAACAATCACCAAAAAGGAAACTAGAGCAATCAAATACATAAATAGTAATCACAAATCTCACCACTCATGGAACACAAACAAAACAGAAAATGGACCAGAAGATTCTAAGCACATCCGTTCAAAATGAAGAACAGTAACATGAGGAGAAAGTGTCGCACCACGGTCGCATCTCTTGGACAGCTTTGTAATGGGCAGAGACAATATTGAACATGCGAGCATATGCATATAACATCCCTCGCACCATGGAAACGATAAACAAAAAAAAAGAAAAGAAAATCAAAAGCTCCAATCTCTGGAAAGTAAACTTTTCTTAATATCTCAAATCTCAACTCTATAATGAATTACATAGACTGGGTATTTATAATAATCTAACCCTAGAGTGAAAAGAAAAATTAAACTTATTCTAGGAAAGAAATCCTAATCCAAATAAAATAGGAAATTTAGAAATCCTACTGAAATTTGGAAAAACTAAAAATCCTAATGAAATCTGGAAAACTTAGAGAACCTAGGAACTAACAAATAAATTAGGAAACTAATTAATAGTTCCCTCTTCCATCTCTTTCGTTTGTAAACCCTAATGGGTTTGACAAAGATGTCCTCATCAAATCAGTTAACCAGAACCATTCAATATGGAATTCATTAGGGGACTGAGAAACAATTGACCAGGAACTGAGAAGCAAATTAAGTTCAGCATAAGCCGATAACAGTATGCCTAAAGTAAGTTGGAGTTAAGATCTCACACTTATAGAACTTGATATCTGCCTTGCTGTGCTCCACCAGGAAGTGATAATGCCTGATTTGAGATATCTTCCAAAACACGTTTTAATTCTGCTTTGGCTCTCTTGACAGACTGTTCAGTAGGGCCCTCAATAAACAAGTAGAGTTTGCGATCTCCCGGTCCTGCAACCTTCCCTGGTGGGAAATACTGACCCCTCGTAGTAATGGCAGCTCCAGTCCACTCTGATATAGGTCCCAAAGTTTCCTTGTGGGTAACCTTCCATCGAGCATTCTGTGGAAAATCATTTATCTCCAACTCTGCTTCATAGTGTTCAGGCATTGCATCAGCTTGGATCTTTGCCAGATTATGCTGCAAGTTCATTGCAGCTGCAATTGCTGCAGCCCGAGCTGCCCCATCATTGCCAACAACAGGCAAACCAGTCCCAGCCACAGCTGCTGCTGTTCCTGGTAATGTTAGCCCAAGGACACCTGGAAGAGAAACAGGCAGTCCACTGTTGGGAAGCAGTTGGGCAGCAGGCACAGGGGTCTGAATTGAAGCTGTACTACCTTTAGAGGCGGCAGCAATGGCTGCTATCTGAGCAAGGGCAGCCTGCTGTGAAATGTCACCCCCTGCCTTTCGGATACCTTCATCTTCATCTTCTGAATCTGACTTGTCATCCTCAAAACCATATTCTTTGGCTTGTGCTTTCTTTGCTGCTCTCCTCACTTCATCTTCCTCTTCATTAAATTTAAAACCACTTCCTCCGTAACCAGTTCCATGGGCTTGCTCGAGTCCCTGATTTACTTTTGCGGTGAAACTATCCGCAAGAGATTTCAGGTCATCTGGAACAACTTGCTCAGAGAGTTCCAATGCTTTGACAAGATCTGGAGCATATCTAGCATCTTCCTCAGAGACAAACGTTATAGCACAGCCTTTCCGACCAGCTCGCCCTGTACGGCCAACACGGTGAACATAGTCTTCATAGTGATTTGGACTATCAAAGTTGATCACCAGTTCAAGCTCCTTGACATCTAACCCTCTCGCAGCAACACTAGTTGCAATCAACAAATTACAAACATTGCTTTTAAAATCAGTTATGGTGGACTCACGATCTGTTTGATCTTTGCCCCCGTGAAGTGAGAGACAAGGATATCCATGCCTAAGCAGATCCCTAAATAAAGCATCACATTTATTCTGTGACTCGACAAATATCAAAATTTTTCCTTTCTCATACCACTCCCCAAGTAACTCTAACAATCTCAAGAACCTTTCATTTTCCAGCCTCACTTCAACCAATTGTGCTATGTCCTTATTCACAACACTCCTACCACCAACTTGTATTTCCACAGGTTTGTTCAAGACTTTGCGTGCCAAGACTTCAACCTGGCGAGGGAAGGTGGCAGAAAACAATACAGTTTGACGATCTGGCCGAATATTTTGAACAATTCGAGTGATTTGAGGTTCAAAACCCATGTCAAACATTCGATCAGCTTCATCCACTACCAAATACGTTACTCTACGCAGATTTGTTATTCTCCCTCCACTTGTACAAAGTATGTCAATCATCCTACCGGGTGTACAGACAACAATTTCAGCTCCCCTCTTCAATTCACTAATTTGTTGGGCAACACCAGAACCTCCATACACAGGCACACACCTGAGACCCAGTACCTTGGTAAACTTTTTAATATCACTGTGAATCTGCTGAACAAGCTCCCTAGTTGGTGCCATTATAAGCCCAATAGGTCCATCTCCTGCTACCACAGGGGGCTGGTCCTTGATATGCCTCAGCATTGGCAGCACGAATGCAACAGTTTTGCCTGACCCAGTTTTTGCGATGCCAATACAATCTCGACCACTCATGATTACAGGCACTGCCTGAGCCTGAATTGGCATTGGCTTTTCATAGTTTAGCTTCTTTATTGTTTCCAAGATTTTACTTGTAAGCCCAGTTTGGTGCCATGTCTTGATCGGCTTTGGCACATCCTTACCATGTATCTTCAATTCCAATTCTTTCCGATATGCACCCACCTGTTCTGGAGTCATTCTAGAGATCTCCTTCACCTCAATATAGAAATTTTTGCGGAATGGATCATAATCTATCTTAGAGTGATCAACTACAGAGAGCTTCTCAGCTTTTGTCTTTTTCACCCTTTTTATGAACTCATCATCACCTTCATCTTCTAAGGGGTCATCATCATTCTCAAGGTCCCCATAATCCGAGTCAGAATCCTCCCCAGGAATTATTCTGCCCATAGATTTATTTGAACCTCTCCTTGGCTGTTCACCATTACTTAGATCATCCTTTTTATCCTTGTTCTTCTCATCAACAATTGATGGTTCCACAGCATTGTTCAGCTTCTCAACTTCAGGCAACACCATAGAATTCATAAAAGCATCTAATGGATCAACTTCTTCATCACCAACAGCATCATCAGCCCCATTCTGCAAAGTAGGTGCATCTGTTTCATTCTCAGAATCTACCACCATAGCATCTCCGCCAGCTTCTCTGTCAGTAAGATTGTCTTCTCCATCAACATCCATATCCCTCTCTGATTTCCCTAATGAGGGTACTTCTTCATCATCAGATTCTCCTTCAAGAGTCCAGGCCTTGCCGGACTTAGGTTCATCAACATCCCCTTCCCCACGTTTCTCTCTCTCAGATTCTTCCTTCTTCCTTTTTAACTCTTGCCACTCCTGAACTCTCCTTCTCCGCTTTTCCATTTCCTCATCCAATTTCCGCTGTTCATCCTCTAACTCCTCCTCACGAGTTGGCTGCTTCTCTTTCTTAACTGAATCATCTTCATCACTCTTCTTTCTTGGGCTCCCATCTCCATCATCCCTATGTCTGTTTGACCTGCTGCTACTCCTTTCCCTCTCTTTCTCCTTGTACTCATTTTCATCTTTCCTATGCCGCTTCCTACCACGCTCCCTAACATCATCATCAGTATCATCAGTATCAATGTCCCTGCGCCTCTCCCTCTCCCGTATCCTCCTCTCTCGATCTCTGTCCTTTTCCCTCTCCCTCTCTCGCTCCCTCTTTTCCCTCTCTCTATCTTCTCCCTCTCTTTCTCGTTCCCTTCTCTCCCTCTCTCTTTCTCGTTCCTTTTCTTTTTCTTTTTCTCTTTCTTTCTCTCTATCTCTTTCTTTTTCTCTTTCTCTTTCTCTTTCCCTCTCCCTCTCCTTTTCCTTCTCTCTAGCCCTCTCTCTCTCCTTCTCCTTCTCTTTATCTATTTCTCTCTTCCTGTCTCTCGTTCTCTCTCTTTCATCATCCCGGCTTCGTGTCCTATCAGTGTCCCTGTCTCGATGCTTCTCTCTATCATACCTATCCTCAGAATCAGAACTCTTTTCTCTCTCAGAGCGCCGACTATCACGATCTCTCTTATCTTTATCTTTATCCCTGTGTCTCTCTCCATTCCTCTGTTTTTCACGTTGCCGATCTCGATGACTCCTCTTGGATTCCCCCTCCTTCCTGGATTTATGCTTGCCCTCTTCCATTTCTTTCTTCCTATGCCACTCATAAACACAAAAATCAGTTCGCATTCCAAGTATGGACAAGAAAACACAAACAGAAAACCCTAACACCACTCTACTTGCATAATCCAACATGAATTCTAATTCCTTCCAATGTCTTCTCAAATTAAAGCAACTAAAATTACCAAAGCTTGAATTTACATTTACATTAACATTAACAATAACAGAACAAAGCGAGCACACAAGAACACGTAAATTATAAATCAAAGGAAACAGACAGCTTTATCCCAAGAAGAACAAACAGAACAATATATGTACAGTGAAACTAAGGTGGTCTTTTTTTATCTTAAATCTTAATAGACCTTTATTGAACTTAAATCTTGATAGACCGATTTAATACATATCTTTCTTTGGTTTTTAAATCTTAAAACAAGGGTTAAGTTTGTCTGATCATAGTTGCCTAATTCGCTCACACCCCTACGAATTTCGATCTGGATCGAGCGTACCCAATCGCGGTACGGTATCGATCTGGAACGAAAGATTTAACGACTCAGTTCCAGAGGAGAGAACAGTACCTGATAGACGACGTCGCTGCTACACCACAGTACCTGACCGCCGACAGCAGACGAGCAATCGAGGGCACATGAGGGAGAGTGCTATAGCTGATTAGCTCACGTTTGATTCTTGGTCTCTTGATCTCTTGGCATAAGGGTAGGGAAGATCTTGGGTTCGGCGAGGATTTTTTTGGACGAATAGATTCGAAGAGGTGGGATGGGTGATAGGGCTGGGTGATAAATGGATAGGCGTAAGAGCAGTTCCAGCGGACAGCCCAGCCCACCTGGTCTCCCGAAATCAGCTCCAGCACGGGCAGGGCAAGGCCCAAGGCAAGATAGGCGCTGACGTCAGCAAAGAAAACAAAATTTAAAAAAAATCTGAAATATTACTAAAAAATTTTATACATACCTAGCAAATTTTTTTTTTCTTAATCTCATATATGTAAATAAAATTAATCTCATGTGAATAGTAATTGTCTTTGAGTTGTCATGGCAATGAGTGGAAAAACACACAAAATTGCTATGGCATATTCTATTCAAGTGAACAGTAACTGCCCTTACTTGCTCTTGGGTGAAAGTGCTCTAAGAGGGAACGTATTAGAGGTTGGGTGGGTGGGTGTGTCAATATAATAAAAGTACTGCTTCTAGTTTCAAGAATTCAATCATGTTCTCCTGGATCCTGTGGTCCAAGGAAGTTGTGGTTACCTACCATTGGATATAATCTAAGGGTTGAGAAAAAACTTGTTTAAATATCAATATGTCATCTTTTATTTTACTTTTACTGTAATAAAATACTATTTTAGTTATTAATTTTATTTTTTTTATAAAGAAGAGTTTAAAATCAGAGATGAACAACATGAACAAAAAACTCATCCGCATCTAAGATAGTCGTCTCCGACGCTAGTCATCTTATGCCTAGTGAGAAAACATGAACCTTTCATGAAAATACAATATAATTGCAAAAACCTGAGTTTGGGTTCATCAACTTTAAAAAAAAAAAAAAAAAACCCAAAATTTGTTTGTAAAAAATTGAAGTTTTCCCAAACTTTGTTCATGAATCATTCAAATCTAACATTTATAAATATAAAATTGATCACAAAAGTAGAGAATAACAGGAAAGTGACTTGGTTGTGGGTCCTTGAAATTCAATCACGTTAAAGTGTGAAGGGATGGCTTGATGGCTCTGGATTTGGCTCAATAAATTTTCTTTTGTTTCTGAAAAAATTGAATATTTGAATCTAAATCAAGAGATGAAATAGATAACCAATCAGCTGGTGAATTACCTAGTGCCTCAATGGCAGGGGTTCGAAACCCATCGGAAGCATTTTGTGGCCAGGGGCAAGCCGAACCCCAAGAGGGGATTAATCCCATCCTTCGGGTGTAGGGACACATCGTGGTATTTACTATTAAAAAAAATAGATAACCAATAAGAATTAGAGTGAATCTTAAACAGCACGTGTTCTTGATTTTCGTCAGCAACGCCGGAGTTGAAGGTAGTTGTGAATGACAATGGAGGAAGAACATGTTCTTAGTTTTCTGAGAGAGTGTGTGTTTTGGTTGGAGTGATTTTTTCTATTTTTAAGTTTTTGCTTTTGTTTAAGTTAAATTAATATTTTGTACACTAAAAGTAATAAAAATAATGACATATTGATATTTAAATCTGTTTTTTCCTCAACCCTTAGATTTTTGTCAACCACTTATTCGTAAAATAAATAAGTTCATAATTAAAATTTGCACGCAGAAACATAAATTAAAATTTATTGTTGAAACTTCAAACCAAACAAAATGGAAATTGAAATACTTGAAATTAAAAATAGCAACTTTAGCTAACTAGTCATTTCCGTTCGCTTTTGCACTAGTCTTTATGCTTGAGCTCCTTCTAAGAGAAAAGTGACTTGACATAAAGGACGGTGAGGATGGTGCTTGGTTGTGAACACCTGCATAATCGCCCTTCAACCCTTTCAATCTCATTTCATCCAATTTCTTAGCAGAGTCATCTAAAAAAGAGGATTCTTGATCAATATCTCATTTGTTGAAACGTCCATCTTTGTAGCTCTCACTAAAATGTGATTGGGGGCTAATATTGCAATGGAATTGATCAAGTATAGCAAAATTTAGCTAGTTTCTCTTAACATTATGAATGTAAGAATATGTGCTCCGAATTCTTTCCACCAACGAACTTGATATTGGTTGAGCCAACACCTTTATCATTTGTAAAATATATATTATTTAAGATAAAAATAATAATAATGAAAAAATATTGAAATTAAAATTTATACATTTTTAGAGACCTTTACTACTTCTGAAGTTTCTACACCATATGTTGACCACATATCAATGAGATCCATAACCACAACATCTATTTGAGCCTTTAGTGAACCATAAAAACCTTTTCTTTGATGGAAGCGAGCGAATTGTTCTCGTAGCAAACGAGCCTCAGCTTTAGTTCCTGATATCCTATAAAAGGCTTTTACAACATTTTTCATCACTTATATGTCTTCATTAGGGATTTTTCTAGCCACACCCCTGGTGCTATTCGACTTAAATAAACTCTGTCATAAAACCTCGGTGTTAAGGCAAATGCAAGACAATGCATGGGAATGTTCATCTTTTCCCACCTACGAAGCACAATTTCTTCAACCTCATAAAAATGTTAGGCATACATTCCACTTGGCATAATATCTTTTATTTCGCCAAGCATATTATCCATCCTTTCATAATTTTCACCCATCTTGGCAATCACCATTAGCAAAATTTACCACCAGATAAATTAGCTTTGTGAAATCTAATAATACCTCAATATATTCCCAAAAATTATCATCTTGCATAGTATTTTGAACTAGAGTAGCTAAATTCCTTTGGACTTCATCTAAATTTTTCAACAAATCTTTCCATGCTCTTTGAATAACAGTAGTTTGTAGTGTTTCTCTACAATCAACTAGTCTCTTTAACAAGATATAATGTGACGCAAATATTGTTTTAGCTACTTTCAATAACTCCAAATGTGACACACTCTTAAAAATTGCCAAACCATGTGTGTGGTTTATAAAAAAATTTGACAATTGACTTTCCAGATTTATAAATATTTGTAATGTAATAACCCAAAACAAAATATCTAAAAAGAAATAAAATATCTAAAAAGTAGGATTAATATCTTCTAGCAAAAAGACGATTTTGCCCTCGCATATTTTAATAGGGGAATATTTGACTTTTTGATCGGAAAAGAATTTGGCAATTCAGCTTACGCCGTTCCGTAGAGCACGGTGAAACGAGTCCGTAGACATGGAGTAGACCCGAATCGGAGTTGTAACGAAGAAAATACGATCAAAATACCGCGAATGGCAAAATGGTAATTTAGTCAAAAAGTCAGATTTTTATCTCTTCTCTCTCCTCTCCCCCGTCAGTTTCTCTCTCCTCTCCTCTCTCTCCTCCCGCGCGCGATCTCCCCCGACCTCCGCTTGCTTTCGAAGTCGTCCCGGCCGCCACACTTGGAGCCGATCTCAGTCGTTGGTACCAAACGAACCACCACTCGACCGCCGTCATTTCTTGACCAGCCGCGGCCCTTGCCGTGGCCGGACCTCGCCGAAAAACGCCATTTCTACCGGATTTTCAGTTCAAACTTCCAGCTCGTTTTTCTCCTTCAATTCCCCACCAAATCGATCGAGTAAGGTATGGTTTCTCAGCTATTTTTCGTGTTCTAGCTGATGGATGTATGAGTTTCGATCAATTTTAGCTCTAAAACGACCAATTTTCGACTTCAAAATTTGGCCAAAACTTCGGCCACCATGATCTACTGTTTCTGGTCACTTTTTGGGGTATGTCCAAGAATAAAAGTGACTCCAAATGGGGTGTGTTACCTAGGATAGGAGTTTGGAGTCTTGGTTCCGAGATTTTTCGACCACCCGAAATCGCTTAGGACACCCAAATCTGCCCGCGCGTGAGGCAGCGCGTGGGCGAGGGTGGTGAAGTAATTCTGTGCGGTTTTGTGATCCTCGTGTCTTCACGAGCGCGTAGGATTTCGATTCGGAGTCCGTTTGAGTCCCGAACGGATTTTCCATATCGCGCGATCCTTGGGTGCAGTGTCGTCTAATCGTCGGATCGCACTGAATTTTGGATATGTCGTACTACATGATTCCAGGATCGTGTAGGATTCGACGGATTGCGAATCGGAGTCCCAGATACTCCGAAATCCCGAACCCTGGAGCTAGGGTTTGGATTTTAAGCGATAACGCGATTTTGGCCAATCCGACCGTCCGTTTTGGAACAAATTCGCGGGACATGGTTGCTTCTCTGTGAGGAACCTTCATAGAAGCCCAGATTGGCCATCGGAGACCGTGGACCCACGGGGTCCCGGATCGGCCAGTCTGGTGGTTTATCGCTTAGTTAAGCATCGGGTCTTCCAAAACTGATCTAAGTGTCTGAAAGGCTAAGTTTTTTATAAATAAGTTTTTATATAGATGATTATATAAATGAGTTTACATAAATGGTTTTGTATTGATTTTATATAAATAAGTTTTTATATAAGCGAATTTCATTATTTGATATTGAATAAGTATTCTTGCAAGTCTTGAGCATGTTTTATACTGTTAAATACTTTGAGTTACATATATTATTGAGGTTATATTAGCAGCAGACCTTGAGCTTTATACAACAAAATAGCAGCAGCATTGAGACTACAGTTAATTTATCAGATTTCAGAGAATTATCAGATTTTCTAGTTAGACCACCATGTACCCATTTATTTATGGTGATTACCCACAGTCGGACCGATGTCTACGGACATCTAGTCTGATTTCAGTTTACGTCAGTGCACTTGACT
The DNA here is from genome assembly GCF_902201215.1 of Prunus dulcis. Taxonomy (NCBI): domain Eukaryota; kingdom Viridiplantae; phylum Streptophyta; class Magnoliopsida; order Rosales; family Rosaceae; genus Prunus; species Prunus dulcis. The sequence goes on along the minus strand of NC_047654.1, from coordinate 268,367 downwards.
TCGCCTCACGAGTTTCGGGGACGCTCGGACCGTGAGTGCCAGGATTTGCGGCTCGGCAGACTTGGTGTCCCGAGACTTGCCAGGATTTGCGGCTCGGCTGACTCTGTGTCCCCGAGACCTGCCAGGATTGCGGATCAGGCTGACTGCGGTCCCCTGTATCTTGCCAGAGCGGCTCGAGTCGGCTTGGTGTCATCGGGACCTGCCGGCGGATCAGGCTGACCATAGTCCCCTGATTTAGCCAGTTTGCGGCTCGGGTAGACTGCGTGACGCCCGAGACCTGCCAGGGGAATTGACGGATATGACAGGGGTACAATTAGGTGGTAGTTTCAAAGGATTTTAAGCTCTTTTATTCAGTTATGATTTTCAGCTATTTCAAACCAGTTTCTTGATAAGCTCTTTATATAATTGCTCAGTTTTACGAATCTATATACATACGATTAAATATATATATATATTCAGATGAAAACCTTATACTAAACACAGGTGAACTTTAGCTTTACTTATCAAGTTATTTTTACTATGGGGGTTATTATGATTTTAAACTGTTTTCAAGAATCTTATGTTTGGTCCACTCACATTTTCAACCTGTTTTCCGCCCCCAGGGCGTAAAAGTGCGCAGGATCCACCACCGGGCCATTCATTACTTCCGCGCCACCAAGTAAGGTAGAGTTTTGTGGAAAAATTCTTGGAACTCTATGAACTTTAGAAAATGCTCTGATATCTAGTTTTAGTGAAAAACTGAAGCTGGTAAATACTTGGTTATTCTATTCTGGCAATTGGTGTAGTTTTATTTGATTGTTTGACAGGTGGAAAAATTTGGGTTTGGTCAAAATACAAGGGAGATTCTGCCGAATTTTGGCAGAAGTCTAAGGGAAATTTTAAACAGCTTTTGAAATGAGAAGGGTAAAAAGGTCATTTGTGCCCGACATTCGCCAGGTGTCGGACACGCACAGGACTTGGCTCGAATTCCAAAGAGGAAATTGGGTCGGGTCCTGTCATGTAAGCCACTCAAAATTTGGTGCAAAATCTTTTAAAATGACATTTAAGATATGAAAAACACATGGAGACTAAAAAATATGCTCTTATACCTTTCCAATCTCTCTCCTAGCTGAAACACAATTACTTGCATTGTCAGTTATTAATTGGAGAACATTATAGGGCTCCAGTTCTTCAATTACTTCAAGTAAGAGGCTTTCGATCTCTTTACCAGTCTTTTCAATCTCTAACATATCATGTGTCACGTCCCAAATTTTCGACAACAAATAACCCTTGAATTATTACAAACAAAAAGATCCAGGACGTGAAGCTCGGAAACTTCAACAAATGTAGTAGGAATTTTGTTTTCTTTTTCCTTATTACAGTACAACTCGTTCCGAACCCACAATGTAAATACATACTCAACTCTTTTGAGTCAAATATTATATCACACCAATTATATAATAAATTGAAACTTCAACTTATTACATAATCTACTCCTCAAAGTTTATTACACCACCAAAACAACTTTATAAATTGCGCACACATTATTTAACCTCGTATGATTTTTCAGAATATTAATAACAACAAAATCCAAAATTTGAGGCTATTACATTATACCCTCCTTAAAAGAATTTCGTCCTGAAATTCAACCGCACTCGGCATCAACAAATATCCAAAATTCACCCAGAATTAGCTTCAACAAGTATGATGATACTTCCTCTTTGATTCCAATTTCAGTTTTAAATCTAGTCAAAACTCACAATTATAATCATCTACTTTTAATGTTATAATCATCACCAACCAAACATCAACCAACATTCTTATGGCAAACAATTCCACAAAACATATTTCATTTCATTTCCAAACAAGTACAACCAACAATATTTGAAAATAAAAAAACAACTTAAAAGTGCAATCCTTTAAAAGTACACCACTAAAAAAACAACTCTCACAACACTCAACTTAAATATTTTTGTCTCATTTCAAGAGATTAATACTCAATAGAGTTTCAACTCCCTTTGCTTTATCATCTACTTCGGAAAGATTTCGAACTTTCAGCCTTCACCTCAAACATTATTGGCCTTGAACTCTGCAAGTCAGCAGTCACCTCCATAGGTCTTGAACTCTAGCCTTCTGCCATAGGTTCGACAATAGTTACACCACGGGCTTTCTTTCTTGGTGGGTCCCCAAACAGTTTTCTGAAAAATACCCATTTAGCACCTTCATCCACTTTGTCTTGGACCTCTCAGACCCTCTTATTTGTAACTTCTACCTCGTCCAACTTTTGCCTCATTTCTCTAGGGTACATGTCTACCATCCTTGATAGCTCATTGTTATCCTTCAGCAGCCTACGAGTCATTGCAGCATGCAAAAAATGGTCACCTTTCTTCTTATCCTTCAAGTGCTTGATTACAGAGTGACACTCATCCAACACAGCCTTCAACCTAAGGACTTCCTCAGCATTCCTTTCACGCTCTATGCTTAACTCATCTTATAGTTTTGAGTCTTCAGAGTAGCATGATCATGCTTATTCTTCAATTCATTATGATCCTTGATCAACGTGTGACACTCTCGAAGCGCAATCCTCAGATTCCTTGATTGAAGTGTCAATTCTTACACTTCTTGGTTTTTTGCCAACAGTCATTGCCCCAAGTTCGCAACAAATGTAGCACATTACACGCTTAGAGCCATAGCGTCGTCTCCCGTAATAGACTCATTGTAACACCACGTCTAAGAAAAATGAGTGTTCAATTAATTATTTATTATGGAATTACAATTTTGCCCTTAGGTGAAGGGGCACTTTAGTCACTTTTTGTTCAGGAATGATTTTGGGGAATTGAGTGGCACCGTTGTGTAGAGCTCGATGATATGAGCTCGTAGACATGCGACACGCCCAAATCTAAGTTGTAACGAATGAGGAAAGGTCTAGAAACGAAAATGACATAATGAAAAATTTTAAATTGTTACTGTAGCAAACAATACCAGTTGTTACAGTAATTGGGCCTCTCCTATTTCTTCTCCTTCTTCCCCGTGACTTCCTCTCTTCCTCTATACATTCGCAATAGTCACTGTAGCAAACATTGACTGTTCGACTTCCCGGCCACCCATCGACATCGACGTGCAACAGTTGACCGCGCCACCATTATGAAAGATGTTCCTCGCGTCCTCCTCTACCTATTCTACGGATTAATCGACATCAACCATCAAGGATTTCTCTGATTTTAATGAAAGATAGCTTCGGCAGCTTCCTCTTTTTTCGAACGATTTTTGGGTGTGCTCCGGGGATTTCAATGGCCAAATCCTTCGAGCGAGGTATGAAAATCCATCCCCTCATCATGATCTACCTGTTTATATAGTTAGTTTGGGTCAGTTTTGGAGATTGATTTAAATACCCATAATGGGCCGACGATTTTGGCCCTATTTCACCCATTTTCGGCCACTTTTTGGCCCGGGTTCGGGACAAAAAGTTGCTCTTCTTGTTAGTCTAAACGCGTTGGTATAGGTATTGGCAGCGGTTTGGACATTTTCTATTGCTGAAAAATCTCTCAAGGCCCCCACCGCTGCCGATGGCAGGTGGTGGCTCGTGGGCCACTTGGTGGCGATTCATAGAGTTCCAAAATACTCTTCATGTCGTCCTGAGCATTACAGTATGCTAGGATTAGCAATTGGATACCGTCTGACTATCAAACGATTATTATGCCTATTAGGCGATATCTGGGTTCGATAGGTTCGGACCTTTCGATCGGTCCTATTTTCTAATATGTCATTCCTCGTATCTCTAGGATCGTTTAGGAACTAGTTGATCGAGAATCAGAGTACCGGATACTTTGAGTCAATGATTTTAGGGTCAAGTAATAAGTCGACATCTGATTGTGCGATCGTGAGTGATCCGACCGCTCGATCAAGATCAAACTCTTGAGACGTGTTACGTAGACTTTGTTGGACTTATAGAAACGTTCGAACAGGTAATTGGAGATTGTGGGCGGGCCCTTTTGGTCAAGTTTCGCCATCGTGGTCAAACCGACCGTTGGATCGTGATGCAACTTCTAGGATGGGTTTAACTCATGGTTATGGACCCTACGAGCCTAGTTGATATAACAAATAAACGTTGTGGGCCCTACGAGCCTAGTTGATTTAGATAGTGGGTTTTGTCGGCTCGGTTGAGGCCATTTAGTAGTTGTAATTGTAATTGGAGGTTTGTTTTAAAATGGTATTATACTGTGAGAAATTTAGTAAATGTTTATGAATTACTATAATCGCTTTTACTATCCAAGCATGTTATATTATGTTTAATTGTGTGGAGTTGGGAATGACTTGGTTAACCGAGTTTTGGCATGAATATGGAATTAATTAAATGCCTAATTATATGTCTATATTTAAATATATGCTCGGTGGCTTGAAATCAATGAAAGAGATACTAGTTTTCTCAATAGTATGTGGTACATATTTGAATGTAGTTTGAGAACAGTTTTGAAAGATTATGCATGATCAAATCCAAGTTAAGGAATGTTGGGATTGATCTCGTTTTAAAAAATGGATTTTTGGGTTATCTATTTAAGAATTGATTGTTAGAAAGTTGAGAAAGGGTTTGGAAAATGGATTTGTGATAGTGGATTTATCGGAAAAAAAGGAATTTTATGGTAAATTTCGGAAAATGATTTTCAAACCCACCGCAAGCGTACCCCCTCCCCCCCCAACCCAGTTGCCTTCGAAATAGTCTAGTCATTTATGACAATACCCCACGACTCTCGAGGACGCCTGAATCGTGTGGTGCGAGGATTTGCGTTCTCATGTTGATTATATCTTCTTGAGTTCTATGAGGGGATTTGACAAATATGCGTTTCGGGCTGATCACTCGATTCTACAAGGATATGCGTTCTTGGGATGACTACATGTCCCTCGAGTTCTGCGAGGATATGCGTTCTCGGGCTAACTACATGTCCCTCGAGTTCTGCAAGGATATGCGTTCTCGAGCTGACCATGTGTCCCCGAGTTCTGCGATGATGTAACATATATGGTACTTTGAATTGACGGATTTTGATGGGGGGTACGCCTAGGTGGAGAGTATTTGAGTTTTGAGATATTTTAAACTAAAAATGATGATTTTATCTTAGTACTTATTGGTGAAAGCTTGAATACATTTTTTCAGATTTATGAGACAAGGATTGAGAGTTTTATAAGTTTTAAAGATTTATACTATTCACAACTATTTTCTTATGTGATGAGTTTGTTTTTACATATGAAAGGTTGAAGCATGTTTTATTCAAATCGTTGATATTGATATTAAGGGTTCACGTGGCCAATGCAATTTTAATAATTTTCTCGTTTTCCTACTTATCTTTAATGAGCTATTATGCATACGTATTTGTATCTGCACAAAAATGATGAGTGGAAGATTGTTCTGAAATCAAAATCTTTTGCTTAAGTTTCAGCGGATTGATTAGAGTTTGAAGCTTTTGGTTTTAGGAAAATGTGAAGGAATATTTAATTCATGTGCTTACATATAGGGTGAGCCTTATTTTCTTGTATATAGAACTAAGTGTGGCTTGATCCTTCAGTAACGATACATAGGCAAACCCTAAAGCAGTTTTTTGACTAGGGCAAGAAGGGTATTTTGGACGTTTGTGCCCTACACCTGCCAGGTGTTGGACACACACAGAGTTTGACACGTATTCCACAGTGAAATTTGGGTCAGGTCCTGTTACTCATCCTTCTTTCCCAATGTCCTCAGATCTCTTGGAGTTAGCAAACATCTTCCCACTCCAACAACTACATTATTATCCCGCATCACAGAATCCATGTTTATGACCAAACCTCTTGAAGAAACAATATTGGGATGCCACACCGTTGCATCCACCTTGTATTTGCTCACTTCCTTATTGAGAAATAGCAAGGTTCAAATCCAAATCAAGTCTAGAAGAAGGAGCCATTTATGTGTTCTGTTTATATGAAAATGGTAGAAAGAATAGCTTGAGTATGAGACTTGTATACTCAACTATTACACTTCTCATATTGATGAAATGTGCCCTACCAATGACATCTTAAATATGTACAACAAATCCAATCATCAATTTTCCAATCGCGAACCTTTCAATTCGAAAACCTTTCTCGAGTTCCACACTTTCTCGAGCTTCATTAATTTCTAATCAATTTAACTTTCCTTCCAATCAAGAAAAATTGTTGTGAACGGGTATGTCACACATATCAGGACCAACAAGAAAATTAAAAGCTATCTCTTCTAATTATTGTACACCACGTACAACTAGCACAACTTGTTGGCATAACTACAACACAATTAATCTTATCCATTAATATCCAACATCTTATGGATACTGTTCCTTAGTATCACAAACCAACATTCATTTCCAATTATTCATCCTGAAGGACAATCAACCTCCAAAATACTTACTAACTTAGCCACTTTGGCTCTTTTCCTTTCTCCTTCAACCTCAATCAGCACAAAGTTAAACTTAACTACTTTCTGAGTTTACTGAATCAAGAAATTGCAATTGCCTTCACTAGATGATGCACAAGTATAACATCTCACTCCTTACTAAGGTATGTTAACTTTTTTTATTCCGTTTCATATTCATCTCCTTTTAAAAGAACACATACTTCAAACTCTCAAGATGTCAAAAAGAATTCAAACTTCTAACCAACTCTATGATGCCTCCAAGTTTCAGACAAAGAAAACTGCAACTAGCTCCAATCATGAGTGGAATCTTTTCACACATGAACCTTCAATCTTTCTGAAGCATAAGCCTTAATGCATCAACATACATTCCAAATCTTGATGGGAATCATCACCACCATCAATCCACATACACTTGAGGAATGGTCATCAGCAAAATAGCAACTAAACTCGTCTTCAAAATACTGTAAGTTTTCTCTCAGTCTTCAAACACCATTACAAGATCCACACACACACTAGTGCAATGAATCAATTATTATAGATGCATTACCTTTTAACACACCTATAACATCCAACCATAACATTCAAGTAGTGGTTAATAGTATGAAATGACACTTCTACTCCATAACCATCAATCCAAACCTTGAGTTATCTCAACTCAATAGCCAAATCAATAACCAACTTAACTACCCTCCTTAGGGGTAAAACCATATCACTTTCAATACTTTGAATTTCCAAATTCGGTACAACCCTTAGTATACCTCAACCATATGGTAAAACTATACCACTATTCCAGCCTCGGTCTCTATATCTGATTAGGTCCACTTCCTCACAGAAGACAAGACAAACAACAACAATCAGAGGACCCATTCATTTGAATCAAGGCTTTCACTAACCCATCAACATCTAGTCCAGAGAATCCATTACTCTGCAACCTTGAACTTTTTCTGAGCCAACTCCCAAATCAACTGAACAAATCAAAAGCTCAATCCAAAACGACCAAGCATCTTCCTCAGAGTCAACAAAAGAATATCAGAGCGTTTCTTTGCTTTGCAACAACTATCTGAGCTCACCATAAACTCAGTTAACAACCCTCAGAGTTGACCATAAGATTCGTCACTTCGTCAGAGCAGACCATACAACAAATAACCCTTGAGTTATTACAAACAAACCTATCATGGATGTGAAGTTCGGAACCTTCAACAAATGCACCATGAATTTTTTTTCTTTTCCTTAATATAATACAACCCATTCCGAACCCACAATATAAATACATACTTAACTCTTCTTAGTCAAATATTACATCACACAAATTATATAATAAATTGAAACTTCAACCTATTACATAATCTGCTCCTCAGAGTTTATTATACACATCGGAAATCTTCATACCAAAACAACTTCATAAATTTCCCACACATTTAATTAACCTTGTATGATTTTTCAGAATATTAATAACAACAAAATCTCAAATTGAGGTTATTACATCATGGGCATACAAAAAGATAACACATCTGCTATTGGTAGTAATAACATTGATCAGTGGCTTATGTTTCACATTTGTCCACCCGTCTATTACAATGGGCACTCCATGACCATACCATATATCTTTTATTGGAGCTAATTCTCTTTCAACATTATTTTTTGTTGCATCCAACAATGAAGTTCTAATTTTTTCACATGAAAGAGCCTTATACCCCTTGGGACCGTTGTTAATGGCTGTACCATCTCATGAAATTAAGGGTTCCTTAGTACATTGAATGATATGGAATTAGTGCATAGTCCCTTCATAACTCTGATATCCACCATGTCTCTATCCATAGTTTTTAACGCATCTTGGATTGGTCCCATCATTGATGAAGTTTGTTGCCACATCAACATAGAAGTTTTGAGGGAAGAAGAACCAATACCTTAAAAATTAATAAGCGATTAAAAAAAAAATATAATTAAAAATATATATCATGACAAAGGAAATAGTTCGACAAAACAAAATAATAACAAAGGAAAAAAAATCACTATTTTTAATATTTTTCTAGTGATTGATTAAGCTAGTACATATTTATAAGAGTGACCCTCAATCATATGGTACATGTATTATAATTAAAATATACATTTGTAGAATGATTGTAGGATAATTCATCTAATCATTGTCAATCGATCTGACAGTCCAAACCTATCAAACCTTATTAACACATAATAGGGTAACCATAACAATTTTGTACATTCTGAGATTCGGGCCTCCGATTCCCGACTCATAAGTTCTTATACGACCATAGAGTCCAAGGAACGATATTCTAAAACGAGACCCATCCGACAGTCCGATCATAATAATCGAAAAAATCACATAATAGGCAAAATTTCAGTTCACCGATCAAATAGTGGAATTTGGTGCATTCGAGCATACCGTTGTGCTCGGGACAACATGTGGGTCATTTTTTGACAAAAATGGGTCACATACACCTTGGTCATGCTCCGCCGACAGCGTATTGGTATCTTGAATAATTTTCTAGAAACAAAAAATCAGAAAAACACTTGCGATACCTATGTCAATGGATCAAGCACATCTAGGGGAGTATTTTTAGCTCTTGGACCCTGGCCAAAAATGTGGTTGGAAATAGAAAAATCACCGCCAATTTTGGGATTTTAATTCGAACTCTCAAACTACAAAATTAAGCTAAACCACCTATACCAACAAAAAGAGCATGTGGAGGGGACGAAAAAACCATACCTTACTAGATGGAAATGCGAGAATCCCTCAAAAACAACCAAGAATTGCCGAAGCTATATTTCCTAAAATCAGAGAAATCCTTGGTAGTTGGCGCTGATTAACCATTGGGCTAGGTAGGGAAGGAAGAGAGGAGCAACTTTCATGAAGGTTGTACTAGCAACTGAGGTCGAACGGCACCGAAAAAGCCACTTAAGATGGTGGAGTTACTGTTCATGCAGAAAATAAGCAGGAAGAAGAAGTTGAGGGGAAAGAGAAAGAAAGAAGAAAAGGAAAGAAGAAAAATAAAAAGGGCTGGCCCATACTATAGCGAAACTGTAGTGCGTTGGAAACAATGTTTAAAATTTCCAGTACGTCCTTTTAATTTTCAGATCTTTTCTCAATCGTTACAAATTGAACATGTCGTCTGTCTACAAACTCGTATCAATGAGCTCTACATAATGGTGCCACTCAATTCCCCAAATTCCTTTCCAAACAAAAAATGACTAAAGTACCCTACACTAGAGGACAAAAATGTCAAATTTATAAAAAGTAATTAAATAAATAATTATTTGGTACAGGGTGTTACAACAACACTTACTACATATGCAATATCATGTCTAGTATGAGACAAATAAATCAAATGACCAACCAACCTTTGATATCATCCCTTATCAGTTGAAACTTGATCTGGATCTTCTTCCAAACTATGCTTTTGTTCTATACGAGTACCAATCAGTTCACACCCAAGCATACATGTTTCCTTTAGCAAATCAAGAATATATTTTTTTGTGACAAGAAAATTTGTTGTTCAGAACGAGTTACTTCACTGCCCAAAAAATATTTCAATCCACGAAGATCCTTCATATCAAAATCAGAAGCTAAATAGCCTTTTAGTTTTCCAATTTCATCAAGATCATCACAAGTCACGATCATATCATCGATATAAATAATGAGAGTTGTTAACTTACCATTATGCATTTTCAGAAATAAAGTATTATCAACATTGCTCTACTCATAACCATACTTTTTCTTGGCAAGATAGAATCGACCAAACCAAGCTCTCGGAGATTGCTTCAATCCATACATCGCCTTATTCAATTTACACACAACAGGAGCATCATTAGGACCACTATAACTTGGCGGCAATTACATGTAGACTTCCTCCTATAAGTCTCCATGAAAATTAGGCATGTTTCATATCATATTGCTGCAATGGCCATTCAAAGTTTTGTAGCTAGAGATAATAAAACCCGAATAGTATTGATCTTAGTCACTGATGCAAATGTCTCATGATAATCAATACCATAAGTCTGGGTAAAACCTGGGGCCACAAGTCTAGCTTTATACTTGTCAATAGAACCATATGGTTTATGTTTAATGGTATAAACCCATTTGCAACCACCTGGTTTCTTCCCTTCTGGCAATTGCACCAATTCTCATGTCTGATTGTTCTCAAGAGCTTGCATCTTTTTAGTCATAGCACTAGCCCATTTTGAATCAAATAACGCATCCTGCACTTTACTAGGAATAGCCACCATAGACATTTAATTTACAAATGCCTGACAAGCTTCAGATAATCTGTGAGTAGACGTATAATGAACAATAGGATACTTCATTTTTGTCGCAGGCTGTGGTGAATATCTATCTAGTGGCTTTTCACGATTACTCCTTGGTGGTAACTGATACACTCTACTCCCAACAATGTCATAATTATTGCTAATATTAATCAAATACTCTATACTTACCTAAAAAATGTCAGCATGAGGAGAATTGGGACCAGGTACTAGAGAGGTAGTTAACAGAGGGGCGACGCTGATTGGTTCAGTTGCAGGTGCGACACTAACCAGTTCTGTATAGGCCAGTTATGTGCTAGCTAACAAGTCACGCATTACTAGCCAATTAACCTCAATGTTATCCTGAAATATCTCTATCCGCTTCAACTATTCAACACTACTCTCCCCCAGAAGAGAAGAATGGGATACTAGGTGACCAAAATACACATCATGCTCAGAAAACGTAACATCTATAGTAACATAAAAATGCCAAGTAGGCGGATGAAAGCATCGATAACCCTTCTAATGAGGATGATCATCAATAAAAACACACTTCACAATACAAGGATCCAATTTCGTGCATTGGTGTTTTTGCAAGTGCACAAAAGCAATAAACCTAAAAACACGAGGTAGGAGAATGAGATGAGAAAGGATAGAAACATAAGCCTCCAATTTATCCAAGGATGTCTTAAAATGTAGGAGACGATTACAAAGATAAACTGCATATGTGATCGCCTCTTCCCAGGACCATGGTGGCATGTGAGCACCAATAAGACTAGCACGAGTAATTTCAAGAATTTGTCTATTGTTCCATTCAACCATACCCTTTTGTTGAGATGTGTAAGGGCAAGTAGTCTTATGAAGAATTCCATTTTCCTAAAAATAACTTTGTAAGACCTAATTCACATATTCAGCCCCATTATCAGAATGAATCACCTTTAAAGTAGCAGAAACCTGAATTTTAATCATCTTGTGAAAAATCCAAAAGCACTCAAAAACATCACTCTTACTTTTCATCAAATACAACCATTTCATGCGATTGCAATCATGCACAAAAATAAGAAACCAATAGAAACCAGAAGTAGTAGTAACTGGAGCAGGACTAAAGACAATAGAATATACCAAATCAAAAAGGCACAAATCTTTTATTAGAACTAATAGGATAAGTTGCACGGTAACTTTTTGCCAAAATGCATGTGGCACACTTAAAATCTGAAGGTTATAACCAGAAAATAAAGAAGGAAACTGATGCTCTAAATAGCCATATGAAACATGACCCAAATGAAGATGCCATAACCACAATTGATCCTCAAAGCATGATTTGAACCATTGACAGATAGAGATTGTCTGCACACACATCATCTACATAGTACAAAAAATAGGATGAATTAATACTAAACAATTTAATTATTTTTTTATTTGCGAAATATATAACAAATTATTAGATAGCGCAGGAACCAATAAAGTATGTTACAATGACAGAGAGAGATTTAAATCAACACTTACATCACTAGTAACTGAAGAAGGCACACCATTAGCATTAGCAACAGTAGAACAAGTAGGAGAACGATGATGGTGAAAGAGAGACGCATCAAAGGTCATATGATCAGTAGCTCCATAATCAAGAATCCAACCATGATCCTTTTTAGAATAAGTAGCAAGGAGAGCTATGCCAATATTACCTAATTGTTGGAGAAGGGAAGTATCTACCACTGAATGAGAAAGGGTGACGAACACCATGGGAGATGCGGCGAAAGCAAGAGGTGCCAGTTCAGCAGTACAAACAGCAGCTTTGCCTCTTTTCTAGCTGGTGCTGTTGTCACAACCCTCACTAGCCCTTCTCTCTTTATAGCTATCCCACCACTCGAGAAATCTGTTCTTCTGAAAACACTTCTCCACAAGATGGCAAGTACTGCCACAATAAGTACACTTCCCATCACTAGAACCATGAGATGGGTGTTAAGTCAATGACTAATTCCCATGTTTCCTGATAGCCATAGCCTTGCTGGAAGTAGTGTCCAGATTAAGCATGGTAAGTCGGCATTGCTCCTCACGCTCATAATGGCAAATGTTGTGGTCGGGTTAGCGAATGATTCTATACGAAGAATTTCTCCTTGAATAGGATCATAAATATCATCAAGACCAGTTAGAAACAGATAGACATGTTCCTTATCAATCTCCGTCTAGCAAACCTTAATCACGTCAGCATGGGTAAAAGTAATTGTCTTGCAGTGATCAAGCTCCTTCCAGATAGCTTTCAAATCAGAAAAATAGGAGGCAACGAGTCTCCCTGCCTGATTAGTCTCCATAGCTTTGCAAGACAAATCATAGCTAATTGATCTATCAGCACCTTCATAACATGCCTGCGATGCGGCCTCCCAAAAATTTTTGGCAGTGGGAAGATGAATAAACAAATTCATCACACTCGGTTCCATGGCACCGATAAGCTAACCTTTCACAATAGCATTCTCCATCACCCACTTGTCATAGGTGGCCACATCATGAGTGGGTTCTAGAATAGTACCAGTAAGATATCTCATCTTCCCTCGTCCCACCAAGCCAATAATACATTTTTCATATGTCAATCACCTACCAAGCTCACATGAACCCAAGTCAAGTGGTTTACACGGCTTGCAAGAGGAGTTGTGGTGTGGAAGGTTACCGAGGTCCACAAGGCCCATGGAAGCTCTTGGATAATGAAGACTTTGAGCTAGCTACTTGGGAGCACCAAAGTCCAAGCCCATTACTTAGGGTTCTCCAATGTGGGTGAGCAAATGATATATTCTTCAAGCACTCCCTATTACCTGCTGGAAACAAGCCAATTCCAACACTTTCTTTTACCCATAGGAAATAGTCGTTTTCCAATGCCTAACTTTACGTGTTGGAAATAATAATGTCCCAATGCTCCCCTTTACCCATTAGAAATAGGATGGTTCCAACACTTCCTTTTACCTATTGGAAACCAAATAGCGCCTTCACCTTCTATAAATTGGTAGGCATTACAGCAAGCCTTTCAGCAACCAAGAGAACCCACTTCTCTGAGTGGCTGCAAGCAACCCAACAACCATTAGAGCACCTTCCTTTAGTTACGGCAAACATTCCAGCAGCTATCATAGTTATTCCTCAGCCATCAACCTTCATCCGTTAGCTGCTGCAAGCATCCCAGAGACCATCGACCCATTCTTTTGGCTATTGCAAGCATCCCAGCAACCATCACAACCATTTCTCTTACTTCCTTAGCCTTGAAATCCTTCATCTTTCCTATAAATCCTCAACAAGCATAACTCCAAGCTATTCACACCATAGCCTTCAAGTCTCAAGCTTTTCCTTCCATTCTCCTTCTCTGGAAACTCTAAAATCGCCATAGCCATAGCTTCAAACAATAAATTCTCAACACCCAAAATCAAGCACTCCCACACTCCAAGCTCTCATGCCAAGCTAATATAATCTTAGTTTGACATCAACAAATCATCTTCACCCATTTTCAGAGCTGTCAAGAACATCAACACAAAACACATAGCTGCTGGAAGAACAACAGAATACTCCCCTAGGACTTGCTTCTCCTTCGGGATGTTTTGGGCCTAGTTCTGGCTAATTCAGAAAAAGGGGCAACGAAGGCCTAATTCACCACTCTATGGCAGTCCAAGAATGAACAAGTTCGGACAAGCCTTCCGACGGAAAAAGACCCCAATAAGTACAATAAGGAAAGAAAAAAAAACAATCTCGGTAAAAACAATATTCCTATAATTACAAATCAATTAAAATAAAAGAAATAGATTCCCGCCAACCTAAAAGGACATATTTCTATGGATACGTCTATTTGTTTGGGAAATTTTTCAAAGGGTTACATAGGCTGTATTTTGGTTTGTATGGATTAAAGATCCCTAGAGATCTTCTTTGTGATTTTTTTACAAATAATTTAAAATAAAAAACCTTTAGATCAAATTTAAATAAATAATACATAAAATCCTATACAAAGCTAAGTACAATCTCCTTGGCCATAATTTCTTTAAATCTTGTTTGACCTTTCAGAGAAAGATAAAATGGCAACATTTTTTTTTTAAATACAAATAAATATTCTATTTTAATCTAATATAAACTACGAGGTGAGGTTTCAAAATCAGGTACAGAGTAGGGATCACATTCGCTTTAGGCAACTTAGCTAAGCCCATGAATGCCCTCCCACTTAACATGCTAGAGCTTCTTGTGGCTTCCATTAATTTGCTACTAAATTTCTTAACATGCTTCTTTGAAGTACTTGCAAATAAATAAAACATAAAAAAAATATACATAATAGTAACTCCGATGCACTACTTAAAAAATTGAGATTTACAGCACAAATTCTAGGCTCTAGATGTACACTTATTACTTATTTGGTACAAATTTAATTGTTGTGGCTGCCTCTTTAAATTCAATTCAACAATTTGCTTAAAGAAAACAGTTAAAAGATTAAACCAAACATCAAAATCAAATAAACTTTACATTACACCTAAATAGATCTCGAAAATTTTATGTGGAACTTAGAGCATCTACAATGGAAGTGTAAAGTTGACAAAAACTACTTATGCCGAAACTTTTTCTTGGAGTCAAATTGTGAATTTCGAGGACATAGAATGAAAGTGTATGTTGCAAAGAGTTGTAGCATTTTTCATTAAATTTTCAGAGTTAAAATGAATTTTTGGTGAATTTGTGTATGGAGATCTCCAAGTTCGGATTGAGTCCGTAACCGAATGCAAGATTAGATTGGCCAGGTCCAATTTTACAAAACATGGTCAACATATGGTTTTTATATTTTGCCTCAAGGGATGAATGAGTGTGTGATTAGTGCATAATTGTATTTCATTTTGTACCCTTCTAGCTTATGATTTGGTTATGTTTTGAGTTAAACTTCTGCTTTTAACCTCTTTTGTGTTTTTCATTCAGTTAATTGAACTTTAGGTATCAATGGTGGCTTTACAGAGACATATTCAATGTCTTAGCTTCACTCTCCAATTGGCCTTGTACAAAAATTCCACCCAAAAGTCGTATTTCCATTGTAAACTGATTGAGTGCTCCAGTCAGTCTTCATATTGCACGTTTTTATATCTTTTTCTCTCCAAAGCCACCATTGATACCTAAAGTTCAATGAACTGAATGAAAAACGCAAAAGATGTTAAAAGCACAAGTTCAACTAAAAAACATAACCGAATCATAAGCTAGAAGGGTACAAAATGAAATACAATTATGTACTGATCAGTGTGTTCATTGTAGAATACTTACATAAAATGTTTGTATCTATTGTTTACTCAGCATCAACTAAAATATTGATCTTAGACTGCACCTGTGGTTTCTCATACCTATTTTTCAGTTTTGACTAAGTTCACATCGTTCTTTTAGGTTTGAGAGGGTGAGGAGGGATGCATAAATCTCTAGTTGTTGGCATCTTAATTGTTCGTTATATTGCCCCTGCCTTCTTATAGGCCATTGCACGGACACGGATACGCGACATAGGGACACGGGGAAACAATAAATCTCACAAAACTAGGACAAGTGGACACGGCAATTAAAAAATAATAATTTATAATAATACTTATATATATTTGGGGAATGCTAGCAACCTTCTTCTTTAGACCTTCTCCTTTTTTTGCTTGACATGTGTCATTCTCCTTATACTTAAAACAATGTCATTAATATATTATACAAGCTAACATTTGCTTTTCAAGCTAACTTGTCAAGCAAAAAAGGGAGAAAGTCCAAAGGAGAAGGTTAAAAAGAAGGTTGCTAGCATTTCTCTATATTTTTTAAAAACATGATATTGATGTTCATACTCAAATTTCACAGTACTATATAGTGAAATTCAAGCTTTCACGGACACGGATACGCGACATAGGGACACGGGGAAACAATAAATCTCACAAAACTAGGACAAGTGGACACGGCAATTAAAAAATAATAATTTATAATAATACTTATATATATTTGGGGAATGCTAGCAACCTTCTTCTTTAGACCTTCTCCTTTTTTTGCTTGACATGTGTCATTCTCCTTATACTTAAAACAATGTCATTAATATATTATACAAGCTAACATTTGCTTTTCAAGCTAACTTGTCAAGCAAAAAAGGGAGAAAGTCCAAAGGAGAAGGTTAAAAAGAAGGTTGCTAGCATTTCTCTATATTTTTTAAAAACATGATATTGATGTTCATACTCAAATTTCACAGTACTATATAGTGAAATTCAAGCTTTCTAAGTGTTTCAAATGTAGTTTATTAATTTTATTAATGAGTTGACCCATATCCGGAAAGTCTTGATCATGTATGGGGAGTGTCTTAACCGTGGACACGGATGTCTGCAAAGGAGTGTCCGACACTCTGACACTTGGGCTTAGTGGAGTGTCCATGCAACATAGCTCACATGCATCTTGGTTGTTTAAGGGGCACTAAAATTTGGCTTGGTGCACTCTGATCCAATGAATCTGTTTATTCTTCTGCTTCAGATTGCACTGCCACCTGCGATGACATTAGGTATGCCCTTCATAACATGGCAACTCAGTTATCATTTGTGGACTTACGTTTGGTCCTTCATGTGGCTTGTGGCCCAAGTGTAAAACAGCTACAAAACATCCATCCCCCATTGAAGCAAAATTTTACATCAACCTTCTAATTGAATAGAATATTACGACCGTAGGCAATTTGTCAAATTGTAAGCAATACACAGACAATTTCCAGTCTCCTAATCAGATTTCTGAATTAAGTGCAAAGTTGAGCAATCCACTTTTGCTGATCGATCCTAAGATTTAACACAACTGCAGATATGCTTGAGGAAAGCAAATAAAATCCACTACTACAGAATATCTAGCCAAGAGGATCCAAATAAAGCCATCCCGATCCACATTTGCTTCATCAAAGAGAAGCCTTGTTCAGATCATCAAAGTAAGGGTGTTCCATAGCTTTCTTTGCTGAAATGCGTTTTGCAGGCTCATATTGCAACATTTGCTGCAAGCATAAAATTTACCGCAGGTATTACTTACAATGCAGAATATAAAAAAAAGTTCCAACCATTTTGAGTACAGCAAACTGACATACCAATAACAAATCCAACCCCATCGCATCCAAATTGGGAACAGCCTTGGACAAACTTTGAGGGTTCCACTGGGGGTATTCATGCCAGTTCATGAGTTTGCTTACACCTGGCCACACTTCTTCATTTGGAGTACCTAACAACCTACAGGAAAAATTCATAAAGACCAATTAGTCCAAATGATAAGGAAGAAAGTAGATGGCACATCTTTTTTTATAAGAAAGAACTGGAAGCCATATTGGTGAACCTGAATATATGTAGGAGCTGCTGCAGTTCAGAATCCCCCGGGAAGAGTGCTTGCTTCGTGACAAGTTCAGCTATAAATCAGATAGAATATAATGTTAAACCAATGACACAATTGTAGAATTCAATTATATTGAAGTTCAAACACTCTGTAGGAAACTGATCAGTACCAAATATACAGCCAACAGACCAGATATCCACTGCAGTTGAGTAATGTGTAGCTCCCAGAAGGACTTCAGGAGCCCTATACCACAGGGTCAATATCTGCAACAGAAATTCCTCAAATTCATTGGCTACTGGCAAAGCATCAAGATAACTTGTAACAAAATACTGCTCACACGGAAAATGAGAAAGCATCCAGTACCTCATGAGTATACTTCCTGAGTGGTACAGTAAAGGCTCGAGCTAGTCCAAGATCAGCTATTTTAAGCATCATTGTCTTGCGGTCCATGAGGAGATTGTGAGGCTTAAGATCCCTGCATAATATGCAGTAAAATAAAATGACCCAATTAAAAAGGAAATTCAATAAGAACTTAACAAATAAAAAGAGAAAGAAATAGCATGTAAATTTATGAATAAATTTAACAAAAGGTTACCTGTGTAAGATTCCATGACCATGGCAAAAGGCAACACCTTTGCAAAGTTGGTACATCAGGCTCTGCATCATCAGAAATCACAATTCTATTTACATTTGTGATTAAGTTGATAAGGAACAAATAATTGGGGGAAGCAGAATTCGAAACCAACCTTAACGATGGGGGAAGGTATGTATTCTCCAGATTGACGGAAGGTGCGGATGTACTTCTTAAGATCAGTGTCCATGTACTCAAACACCAAGTAAAGCACAGTCTTGCCTTCCTTGTTCTGCCCTTGTTTCACATCCATCAACCTATGCCATTGGCATAGTGGGTTTTAGGGTTTCGTTAATTGACAGACAGTTGATTAACAAACGCAATAAAATTATAGACAAGAAGAACAAAAGATTGAAAAACTCATCTCCATCAGATTAATTGAAATTCCTAAAAAAGAAATCAAACTCTAGTTGTAGAATTAAAGGAAGAAAGGAAAGGACAAGCAAGCAACCTGACGATGTGGGGGTCTCTGGAGAGCATGCGCAAAATGGAGACCTCACGAAGAGTGGTGGGAGGGACGCCTTCCTCGTCCTCATGGAGACGAGTCTTCTTGAGGGCCACGATCTTCCCAGTCGCCTTCTCCCTCGCTCTGTAAACCTTCCCGTACGTTCCTTCTCCCACCTTCTCAAGCTTCTCGAACGCATCCATCGCCGACACTGTTGTTGTATTCGCAGCCTTCGACTCCATTTCTCTCAATTTCTCTCTCTCTCTCTCTCCTCTCTCTCTGATTTCAATTTTCAAGTGACAACGTGCTTAAGAGCGTGAGCGTCCGATTTATATAACCGTTAAGGGTAGTTAGGGGAATTTCTGATCTTTGCCGCAACGGCAACTCTTTTTGAAATTCAAATTCTCCAAGCCACCGTTTGCCCCCCTTTTATTTTTTACCTTTTCCATAAAACCCCGCGCCTCGTTTCTATATCTGGACCAATTCTTGCTCAGCTAAATAATTTAGGCCTAAACAGTCGAATGAAAAACCAAAATGAAATATTTGGGCCTACCATCCCCATAAGGCCCAATTTGACAGCCTATAATAGAAACAAAAGAATATCTCCAACTCTGCTCTGCACTTCTGCATGCTTGATTTCAGGTTTTCAGTTTTACATTCTAAAATGTCCCATTCAATGTTGCAGGGAGGCTATAATGAGGGGGTCCTTAATAGCCCAATTTAGTGCATAATTATTATTGGGCTGTTGGATTGAACCCCCTTGTCGTCCCTCAACATAGCCTCTCATATAGAAGCTCCCTCAATGTAGAGAGATTATAGAATACTAAGGTAATACGATCACGTGATACATCTAGTACAGCCATATCGTCCACCCACATTTTAACACGTGTACAAGATGTATCACATAGCCATACTACCGTAGTATTCTATAATTTCTCCTCTATGTTGGCAAAAGGAAGAAAAACTAATTGCTAAAAGCTCCATTAAGAAAAAAGAGAGAGAACAGAACATCAAAGTTATTCATACAAAACCTTTATATACAATGGGGAAACATCAAAAGTTATTTGATTTCTCCATTCACTACATGAACACTATTATACTAGTGTTACATCTAACTACAACTCTAAATAATTTACATTACAACCGGCCTACACTATGGGGAGGAAAGACAAAAACCAAAAATCCCTTTTCTAACATCCCCTACCAGTCTACCACTACCCATATGCGTGTGACGATGAAAGAAAGCCAACCCAGCCAACTCCCTCTTCCACTTGTTTTGGTGGTACACATGAAAAGGGTGGGCAGGTTCTAACTTCTTAGATTTAGCCTTACATTCCGAACGTTCACTGATATCTTTAACTTCTGTTCTTCCATATCCTTCAAAATGGCAAGTAGCTTGGCTCGATATGCTTCACACTGCTGACTTGCAATGTCCAACTCAGCTGCCAATTCCTTAATTTTCTTATCCTGATCCTACAAAAATGAAATGAAGGAACAGTAATTAGTTATAACAGACATCCAGGTGCGAAGCTGGAAGAAAGCAACTAACAGAATCAAAGGCATGAAAGAACAAGAGGAAACTCTGAACAAGAATTCTGGAGTTGGGACAATTTTCAAGTCCTTTCAGCCTTCTTTCCCCAAATTCCTCTCAAAATATCATCTAGTATCACTAATCCATAGATTGAGTATATTTTTCTAAAATCTAAAACAAAAACCAAAGCCAAAATCTATACAAGAAATCCAAATAGCGGAATCTATACTTTAGAAACTGAAAATCTGATTTCCTAGCACATTTTAATTTGATATGAATTAAAACCCTATCTGATCTCTAGAACATCTTTTCAGATTTTGTGGCAGAAGTACACAATTATGTATTGGAAACATACAACAAAATGTTACAATTTCAGAGGCCAAACAAGCTCACCACAGTACAAGAGTGAAGCTGCTGGCTGCAATTAATTGAAGTACTCTGTACAACCCCAAGACCATGCTTCTTTGCAGCAGTAACCTCGCTAGCAGCCTCATGAAGAGCGTCCATTGCCACATTATAAACACGCACAGATTCTGCTCCTTCTTCTACATATTTGATAGCTTCCCTGCGTAGATTGTCATACCGAGCAGCAGAGGAGTCTTGAGAATCATTTGGCAACCCAAGAGTGTGCTCATCCCATACAACTCCACTTTTGGCATTTTTGGTCCAACGTTTCAATATATAGTGATTTGGAAGTGTAAGAACATTAGTTACTCTGAAAACAGCTAATATGTGCCTACATATAATACCTGAAAACTCAAACATTTGGCAGCTACAACTAGATTTCTTCTCAAAAACATTGAACCTAACAAAGTACACTTTGTGATCTTCCCCGAATTTTGCTACCCGATACACAGTTTCTGATCCTGTATCATCAACCATAGTTGCAGGATAAGCAAGTGTCTCGACTAATTCCTCTTGGAATTTCATGAAAACTACCCTTGTATAAAGTTTTGCAGCTTGTTTTTCCATTGGAGATGGAGTCCTTAGAATTGGAGAGATGTTCATTGTATCATAATCTGCCTTTACTTCCTTTTCATGGCGAGTGGCAATAGCTTTTTCATACTGCTTTATTAGCACCTGAATATTAGTTGATGCATTTATATAGCCATCAAAGTATGAGTTTATATTATCACTTCCTTGGGTTACAGACATCTCTCCAAAAAATGTATCCCGAAGGAAAACTGGTACCCATTGCTGGCGAGCATCATACATGGACTGAAGCCACTCATTATCCCCAATATCATACCTTTGAAGAAGGGACTCCCAACATGACTCAAATTCATCAATTGTCTCTGTCATATTGATGCACCTCTGAAACTCGGCTTCAAATGTGGGGTGTGAGTGATATACATCGGACAATTTCTCCTGAGCTTCCCTCAACACATTCCATTTACAAAATCGGTGGCGAGTTCCAGGGAATACTTGCCCAACAGCTGCCCGAATGATTCTATCCTGGTCTGTTGTGATTGAGACAGGATGGCGGGTAGACATTGCAGCTAACCAAGTCTGAAATAGCCAAACAAATGAAGACTCTGACTCATTAAGGAGTAATGAACATCCAAATAAAACAGGTTGCCCGTGATGATTCCACCCAGTAAATGGGGCAAATGGGACCCGGTACCGGTTTGTCCTATATGTTGTGTCAAATGTAACAGTGTCTCCAAAGTAGTCATAATTCATTCTTGAATTTGAATCAGCCCAGAAAATGTTTCCTGTTAAGTTCTCAAAATCACCCTGGACGGCAAAAAAGAAGCCAGGATCTTCAGCCTGCATTCGCTTCAAATAGTCAAAAACAAACTGACCCCCACTCCCGAGAGTTCTCTGCCTGCTGCTACTCATATAATTCTGGCAATCGACTTTTGTGAAACCAACATTATTAATTCCACCTGATTCTTTGATCAGCACAGACATCACACCACTAGGACCCATACCAGCCGCTTGAAGGGTATCAATCAGGCTTCGAGCAGGACCAGAGACATGCCTATGTGAACGGAGACAATGCACCTTATCTGGAGGCACAAGCTCATGATTATGTTCCTTAACTAGTTTCGAAACAGCCCATCTTCCTGAACTCTGTTTCTTCACAGTCATCTGTGCTTTGCAACCAACTCTAGTGACTGTACGCTGCCGCTTGGACCTATTTTCACCTCCGCCACGGCGAAACCCTTCACGGGAACACACTACTTGGCGGCATATGATGGAGCCATCTCGACGAGACCGCTGGTACACGCTGACCCGGGTGCTGAAACCAATTCGCCGTGCATATGAATTATAGAAAATGCGTGAGGCCTGTTCGGAATCGAATTCCATGCCCTCATAGGGTTCAAGATTGGGGTCTCCACAAGCCAAATCATCACGAGACCTAGTAGAATTATTGGATTGGACTAAATCATCATCGAAAATATCATAGCTATCATCTGGGTGTTCTAAGTCAAGGGCAGTGGCGTCATCATCGCCCGAACCACCCATGTCAAACTCCACCGCTTCGTTCTCAATATTCAGAGGCTCAAAGTCCATGACTGATTATAATTTATATGAAAATCATGATTATATATGTAGTCTCTAACTTCTCCATTGATTGGCACGTCCATAAGGATTAAGCATTAAGGTGGGGTTTATGGCTGCACTGCACTATACACCAAAATTAAAACCCAGTTTACTACCACTACTCTACTGGGGTAGTGGCACTGGCAGAAATTAAGAGAGAGAGAACTGACCGTAGTGAGAGAGAGAGAGAGAGAGAGAGAGAGAGAGAGAGAGAGAGAGAGCTTAACTAAGCAACAGGGTATGGAAATTTGCAGTTGCAGGCGAGCTTCGGAGGACCAAAACGACGCAGTTGAAGTTCAACTTCCTGCTTTAGGGTTTTCCATTTTTGAAGGCAATGTGAGAGAAAAGAAAGTAAAGAACTTCGCAGTTTTGGTTGAGTTCAGTTGACCGTTTTGAGAGTTGAGAGCGATGGGATGGGAGGGAATTTTGGGGGTTTGAGGGTTTTCAGTTTGGTTTTTGGGGAAAACACTTTTGGGTATCACAGAGGAAGATGGAACTCTCTTCTCCTTATGGAGTGGCAGTGATCTGATGTTGCGCGACGTTCCTTAGAAGTCTCTTATGGCCACAGAGCAGTAAGAGCTTATTCGGGAGATGAAATCCATTTTACTTTTTACATTCCGACCCAAATGTCACAGCTGACATGGATTTGGCGTAATCTTTTCCTTTTCTTTTCTCTTTTTTTTTTTTTTCGAAACAGTAGAGATTCAATTGATAACAGGGCAAAAACCTAGATACACTAGTAAGAACACAGCCCTAGAAGGAGGTTCTTGCAATACATAAATTGAAAAAAAAAAAAAAAAACATAATCAAATAAACACAAGTATTACAAGACAGTTAGAAGAAATATACATCTTGAAACCCAGCTAATAAGGAGTTACAGATGAGGAGGACCCAAATTCTTGCAACAACTAGTGATTCAAGAAGATCAAGGCAGAAAACAGTCTCAAACATCATGGGACAGGAAACACTCCAAGAGTGGAGGGCATAACCGTTCAACTTCCACCAAGACATTTAAAAGAATATCACAGCATCTCATAATCCTCACTTGATCCCCAAGCACAATAGATTGTAGATCCACAAAATTCAGTAGCTCCACCTTCAGTACAGAGAGGTCAACACGAGATCTACCACAAAAGCAGCAGATCTAACAAGATGGTGTAATGTTGTTTGCCGTCAATTTTGATGTATTTCACTTCTAGCATGAATTTGTTTGTTTGATTATTTTGTTCGTGAGCCTCATATTTCATCTTGCCTCCTTCCATCTAAGGAGATACTCTTCCTTCTTGCGAATCATATTTTGACACATATGCAAAAATAATTTACCATAAACACAAAGAGAAAAAATTTTGCACACATGTCACACTGATATTGACAGAAATGTAGGAGCTCCATCTTACATAGTAAGGAATGAAGTATTTTCCTTTCACCTATTTATATATATACAATTCCTTTCTATAAAGAGACTTTAGGACACCCTATGAATTTTTTTCCAACGATCCAAGTCATCTATTTTTTAAGTCTACATTCATAGATCATCCTCGAAAAAAATTAGGCAAATCGGAAACCGTTTCGACATCCAATTGTATTATACAAAATCAATGAATACTGTGCTGCAAAAAAGTACTAAAATTTCAATAACAAAATTGAGTGGTAAAATGATATCGGATTCAAGTGATTTTTTATTGAGATTATCTTTGAATAATTATATAAAACATAGAAGGTTTGGATTTGTGAAATACAATGCGGAGTGGGCCCTATAAAGGTATCCCTCAAATAAGCTAATTTGAGGGATCCCTCAATATATATACAATGAGCTTCAGTTGAAGGATCCCTCAAATAACTTATTTGAGGGACACTCTTGCAGGGTTCACTCTGTATTGTATTTCACTAAAAAATCACATGAATCCGATATCATTTTACCACTTAATTGAATTATTGAAATTTTAGTACTTTATTAAAGCACTGTGTTCATTGATTTTGCATGACACAATTGGATATTGAAACGGTTTCCGATATGTCTAATTTTTTGCAAGGATGGTCTATGAATGTAGACTTAAAAAATTGATGGTTTGGATCATTGAAAAAAAAATTTCGTAAGGGACCTTAAAGGGTGTCCCTCAAATAAAATTATTTGAGGGATCCTTCAGTAGGAAAGGGATGTATATATATACAGAGAGCTTCCGTTGAGGGACACCCTTGTAGGACCCACTCCGCCTTGTATTTCACTAATTTAAATGACAATTTTGTAGATATTCATTCAAAGATCATCTCTACCAAAAAAAAAAAAAAAACACTTGAATCCAATATCATTTGACTACACAATTAAATTATTGAAACTTAAGTATTTTCTTTAAGCACCATATTCATTGGTCACAATTAGATATCTTAATGATTTTCAATTTGTCTGATTTTTTGCAAAGATGATCTAAGAATGAAGACTTGAAAAATAGACGGTTTGGATCATTGAAAAAAAAATTATTAAAGCATATCCTAAAGACTGTCCCTCAAATAAATTAATTTGAGGGAATTGAACCTTATATATAAGGTTCAATTCTAGTTTGTTACCATGTGATTTCACTCGTAAGGCATGTTTACTCATGTCCTCTCAATTTTAACAATGAAGTACCCCAACATTGAAAATTTGCTACAATGTGGCTTAAAAGTCAAATATTCAAAAACCCTTAAAACACACTTGCTTAACAAAAATGTTGGAACACCACAATTTAATAAATGAGGACAAAATAGTAAAATTTTAATTTTCTAAATTATACAAATTAAAAACAAACAAACAAACAAATTTCACTTAAGTAATTATATGGAAGCAGTTACTACCCACTCCAAGCACATCCCTTTGTTTTCCATGTAGGTAGACTTGTCAATGGATCGAATTTTGATCAAAATCAGATGTAATTATTAGTAGATGAATTAGACTTCCTAATTCGATAATCTGATTACAATTCGAATCCAGTAATCTGATTGTAAATGGAAACTTGCTCTGAAATTTAATTTAATTTTTCTATGCTAAAAAGTAGATAAATACAATATATAAAAATGAGGCTACTAATGAAATTTTAATTTTTTTTGTACATCTTAAAATAAATTCAATAATAAACTAATTTGATACGAATTTGATGCGTAACGGATATGGATTGATAGGTGCAATCCGATAATCCGCATATGATCCAAATCCAATAATTCGATTATAAATGGATTCAGATTTGAATTGAGGTATATCCGATCCAAATCCAATCCGTTTACAAGTCTAGTAGGTCATCAATTTAGAATTTACAAGCAAGATTGGGGAAGGAGATTTTTTTACACACGTTGTCAAGGTGCCATGGATATTCGAATTTAAGACCACTAATCTACAAATTAAGGTTCTTTTGTGTTAGGCTAGACCTCATTGGCTTTGACATCTTTATTAGAAATGCTCTTGGTTTGTCATTTTATGTTGGAGCTGATTTTGCTAATATAACTCACCAAATCAAGCACCCAAAAGCATTTAAAGAGGTTGGAGATGTCTAGGTCGACACTCGTTGAGCCAATGAGCGTATGATGCCATGATTAAGGGTGGACACAGTTCGGGTTGGACCGGTTTTTGTCTCAAATTAGAACCGATCCGGTACTATTATCCGGTTTGGTTTTAATAAAAAAAATTTCAAAAACAGTCCGGTTTGAATGCCCACCCCTAGCCATGATGGTGGTGGTTGAGAAGTGGAGACTGAAATATGTGTGTGTGTGTGTGTGTGTGTGTGTGTGTGTGTGTGTGTGTGTGTGAGAGAGAGAGAGAGAAAAGAATGAGAGAGTGTAGATTTAGGGTTTCAATATTTGGGCACTAAAGAGGGGAAATTAAATTGTGAATAAAGAAGAGTTCACAACTGAAATATGATTTCGAGTAGCTAAATGGAGATCACAACTGCAACAAACTACAAACAAAGTCCAATTCTACACAACTACTTAGAGCACTTCCAGTGCAGCCCCCCAACCTAGGCAAAAGGCCTCCTGGGCCTCAAAATCAGATTTGAGGGCCCAATTCTTATTAGAGCAAGACATGGGCTCTACTAACCCGGGCAAGGTCCAAGGCAAGATGAGTCCTAAGCTCTTCTCTGCGGGCTGTGACATCATTTACGCCAGGCTGTCGTTTTACTGTTGGCGCATAACGTACACGCAAGGACCACGAGCGTCATGCATGCCAATGGTAAAAAAAAAATTGTATTTTTTTCGTTGACGCCAGGCTGGCATCAGCCCTACTTTCCTCAAACGACTAGAAGATACATGGCGCTACCTGGGGTGTCCTATCAATTTTTCCACTACCATCCAACGGCCATTAAAAAAATGAATAAAATTTGAATAAAATTGGAAAAAATACCACAAATTTCTAAATAAAAAAATTTCTATAAATACCTACTAATATTATTCACTTTCCACACCAAATCTTCATACGAATTTTTCTCCTATCTTTGTGTAAATTTTTCTCCTAACAATATTATTCACTTTCCACACCAAATTTTCTACTAGTAAATTCCATTTGCATAAAAATACAAATGGCATCTTCCAGCGAAGTCAGGCTTGTGGACAATCATTGAAGATGTTTTGTTGTGTGACTGTTGGGTCCAAGTTGGTCATTGCCTAATCACTGGTGTTTATACCATAGATGACCCTACCACTGACTTCACGACACGTGGAAAGAGTGAGTTAAGGAAACATTCTGGCTCACTGACAGACTAGTCAAAGGTATAAATCGGCATATGGGACCGATTCATCACAAAGCATAGTCGTCATCCGCTGATCGGCTTATGCTCCCAGAATCTCCTAAGACGTAAGATCAGCACTCCATGCCGATTACACGAAAGGATCTCGAAAACTCCCCAATGATATTTTGCGAACTCGTGTTGACCTCAGAGGGCACTTCCACGAGTCCCACATCGAAACTAAGTACTAAGAGCATCTCAAATGCTCTCAATAAATAAGACCCCTTGGCCTAGACAAAAGGTAAGATCTCTCAGCTTGATTTACGGTATAAATACTTGCTAAAACAGAGAATTCTCCTAAACTAACTTTGCCATCTAAGGGTCTTGGGCTGGTACCACACTGGTACTCTTGATCTCATCCATTATTTCTTTTCTTAGCTCGCAACGAAGCATAATACCTCAAGGTACCGAATGCTCACATCAAGGGTCCACCAGGTAGAATCATCACACCACCTGTAAGTTGTCTCTTTCTATATCTGTTTAGTTTTTGGGAAATAGATTGGCTTCGTCTGTGGGAAGCGACTGACAATCAGCCCATATCTCCCTTTCTCAAACCTATAAACCCACCTTTGTCCCTCGCGACAGATGGTCTTATCCTCGGCCTCGCCAGTGGAGCGAGCCCCGCTCCCTTGCTTGGCACGCCCCGAACGAAAACGCTCGTTCGGCAAAACACCTGGAGGTTAGGACGGAAGCCCTACAACAGAAAAACAACAAATATGCCTAATCTACAAAGCGGATGGATCGGCAACAGCAGTATTGGCAGCAGGAACGGCATCATCCTCCTTGCTACTCGAATCGATAGGAATCGGCATCGACGTCTTCACCCTTATACACCTCTACCATCTCTTCTATGACACATTCGGGCAACGGAGGAGGATCCCGTAAGAAGTTCAGGTTCAGCTTCTTGCTGACATTGTAGCGCTTGAACCGGTAGACAATGTCGTCACACTGGTCCATGACTTCCTTGTCCAACAGCACCGTGAACTCATTCAAAAATCAGTACTCGGCCACGGCTTCCTTCTTGGCCGCCTCCACCTCCACAGCACGAGACCAAATGGCCGCATCCTTCGCCACCTCTGCAGCAGCTAGGGGTAGGCATTCAAATCGGCAAATTGGAAATCCGAGCCGAACCGCACCAAACCAAACCGGAAAAAAAATCAAGTTGACAAAAAAGTCAACAGCCTATCAAAAACCGAATCGGACCGGTTTGGATTGGTTTTGGATCCTTTTACATGTCTTCAAAAATTGAACCGGGCCGAACCGAACCGATCAAATTAAATTAAAATTATAATTATAATATATATTTATATTTAATGCTATATTTTTAATTTCACAAAAAAATAAATAAACTAATATTTATCCAAGTTCAATTTCAAAATCTCTCTCTTTTCTAACTTTAATATTTATTTTTATATGAAATTGAATAATTTGTTAATTTTCAAGTAAAAAATATATATTTCAGTTAAGAATTGTATTAAAAAATAATTTTTTTAATCCAGTTCAACTCGAACTGGACAGTTTTTGAAATTTTTTTATTAAAATCGAACCAAACCAAACAAGATGAATAGTACTAGATCAGTTCTAATTTGAGACAAAAATCGGTCCAACCCGAACCGTGCCCACCCCTAGCAGCAGCCCTAGCCTCCTTGGCACTCACCAACGCTTTCTCAGCTTCGGCCAACCTGGACGAGAGCTCTGCAATCTTCACCGTCTTCTCCTCGGCGTGTTGATCCGCATCTCTAATGACCTTGCCTGCCTCGGCATTTTTCGCTCGGTTGTCCTCGAACCTCTCCCTATACAGATGAGCAGCATTCAAGGCTCGCTTCATGCACAGCCACATCTCCATATCAGCCTGCCACACACACATTCTGTCAGTACTGATCTTACAAACACTATGAAATGACAGCACCCAACACTCACCGCAGCTTGAAGACAGAAAGCTAGGTCGGCCTGCTCGCACACCGTCTTCACCAGCAGCTGC
Source organism: Prunus dulcis (assembly GCF_902201215.1). Lineage (NCBI taxonomy): Eukaryota > Viridiplantae > Streptophyta > Magnoliopsida > Rosales > Rosaceae > Prunus > Prunus dulcis. The sequence continues at coordinate 238,525 of NC_047654.1, read as the reverse complement.
TCCAGCTTCGGGAGCTCCATCTATGCATTGCCGATGATGCAGTTGATTAACGGCACCACCTTCCGGGGGCATGCCACATTCACCAGCTCGGCCTCTCCTTCCGCCTCTTCGCCAGGAATAAGGATGGCTGCATCCTCATTCGACCTCTTTGGCCTCTTCGACAGAGGCGTCACATCCAGTGCACCTTCGATCTGCCTCTTTCTAGTCACCTGGAGATAGGCCTCCCGAACGGTCTCGGCCTCGATCGCTCATTTCTACTTACGACGATCGGCCATAGTCACCTCCTCAGTCGAAGCCCCCTCGGCCTAACGCTGAAGCTTCGTCCTCAGCTTTGAGGGACCATTTTTCTTCTCCTACTGAGGCACCTGAGACTCCAGCCTCCTCCTTGTCGCGTCCGTCATCGCCCTACCCCCAGCCACTGCACACAAAGTCAACAAAAATGAAGTCAAAGCAGGAACGGCGTGCAGACACAAATAAAAAATCAATAAATGCCGATCGGCATCACTTATTGTTCCTCTTTCTCCTTTTGCCTTCGGGAGTGCTTAAGCTCGCTGATCAGACTCGCCTTGAACAGATTGCCCAAGTCTAACAGGGTCTTAAAGAAACGATCTTCTTCGGCAATCTTCGACCGAGCGCGCTCGGTCGTCTCAATGTTCTGCTTAGATGCGGTCGGCCATTTCAAAGACACTGAAATAAGATAATGTACAACCCAGGTTAGCTTCGCAAAAACAAAAACAAAAACAAAAAACAAAAAAACCACTACTGAATGGCATTCTATGGCCTATCGATTGTTTGAAATGTCATGGAGATGGACCTCTCGACAATCACCCTTGGTGCCGATTCCCAAGCTCTTGACACCAGCACCCGACGTTGAAGCCACGTCTTCTGCAAGCTCGGCACCCCTACCATGAAATGTCCACACAGACCCGCAGATAGACAGTTCGACTGAACCCACCCCCATTGGTCAACCCTTTTTTGATATTAATCGTGGCTTCGTCTTGCAGCTCCTGGCCCTTAACCCCAATTTCGCGTAGAGGTTGAAGAAGCTCTGCACAAATAACTATGTTTTTTGAGGATTTTGCTCAAGCCATGATGGAGGAGGGTGAAAAGGTGGGGGAGGGCTGGTGACTAGTGTAATGTTGCTAAGGAGGTGGGGCTGCTTCTGGAAGGGGGGAGAGAGGGTTTTTGTTTTTGTTTTTTTATTTTGTTAAAATGTTATTGGGTTATTCGTAGCAATGATCCCTCAATTATACTCGAAGTTACACTTTGGTCACTCAACTCAAATATTAGTTGCAGAGGTCACTCAATTAGGTGTTGTGTTGTACCATTAGTCCCTACCGTCAAGTCTCTCTAACAGTAGGGACTAATGGTGCAACACAACACCTAATTGAGTGACCTCTCTAACTATTTTTTAGAGTTGAGTGACCAAAATGTAACTCTAAGTATAGTTGAGGGATCATTTCTACAAATAATCCTAATTGAAGTCACATTTGCCCATCAATAATTTAAGAGACGTTTGTCACGTCATCATTTTAAACATAAAAAGTCACAGACTTGATCGTAGGGACTAATGGTGCAGCACAACACCCAATTAAGTGACCTTTGCAACTAATATTTGAGTTGAGTGACCAAAGTGTAACTTCAAGTATAGTTGAGGGATCATTACTACGAATAACCCAAATGTTATTTTGCTATTAGTTTACTTTAATAATTTAATGGTGTTCTAGGAATAATGGTGTGTGAAAAGATAGGATTTTTTTTTTTTTTTTTTAAAGTTTATATGGTGGGTGAGAAAGAAAAGGTAAGTGGAAAAATAGGATAATAAGTGGAAATACTAGCACTCATTTATAATAAATATGAACACGTGACAACCGAAAATCTTATTCGAATATTTTATCCAAAATTTGATAAATGAGTTTTATAGTAAATATGAACACGTGGCAACTGAAAATCTTATCCAAATTAATATTATAAGTACAAAAAATAAAATTAATTTGTTATGAATAATAATTGCCTTTTACCATGGCGATAGGTAGAAAAACAACAAAAATGGATAAGGCAATCGCTATTCACGTGAATAGTAACAACCCTTGCCACCCCTTGCTTTTTGCCATGACAAATAATGAAAGTGCTCTTAACCTAGACATTATACCTACCTACCAAGAAGGTGTCTCATAATTGAACCCTGCCTAACCAGAAACCTACGGTCAAGAAGTTACAAAAGCAAATCACAGTTTAATACATACGCAAAAACAATGTATCAAAAACATAAAAACATATATCCCTACACACATGTCAAATTGTGATTGGCAGAAAAATAAGAGCTCCTTCCAGAGGAGGGAGGTATTTTCCAAAGGGGATTGATCTTTATTTTTTTTGTTAAATTGAGATGTTGAACACTATGATCACCCAAAAAAAAACATTTGCTCATATGGCAGAGGAATGAAACTCTATAACAGTGTCACATGTCTTGATCATACAGATGTAAAGAACCAAAAGTTAAACCCGGCACCTTACTAATTCACAAACATCATTTTATCCTTCCCAAAATTTGAAATACAATCCTCATAATTATTTTGCACAAAAAAGTTGCATCGAAAGGGAAAACAAACTCTGATTATTCCCATAATTTGACACTTCCAAACCTACATTTCCGCATGCTAACCAAGAAAAAAGGACATGAAGATGCCAAAGAATTTTAAAATTCAGTGTACAAAAGGCATCAACACCAGTGAAGTTCGATTGAAGAAGAGAAATTAAGTTTACTATTAAAGGGACGATTGGCCATTGATAGGAGATGAGGACATAACGGAAAGGACTTCTGTCACAGAGGCCATCACACTCAAAGCTGCTTTCAGAACCTCTTGTGAGCACCCAGGCTTTACAATAGTCCGAATCTAAAGAGAAAAGAGCGAATGGGAGATATCCATGAGAACTAAAGCCATGAATGCAATAGAATCCAGACCAACAAATTAAAAAGGTATTCCATGCTTATAATGCAACTGAGCTGCAGAAATATTATATTTTCTATCCTCATATTCAGATTTTCAACTATATGGGACTAGCATAATTCATTGTAATTACCTAATGTGTATGTGTCAAAAAAAACAAAAACAAAACAAAAAAGGAGAGAGAGGGAGGAGGAAAAGGGGCACAGAGAGAGAGAGTAGCATTTTGAGTACCTTGTCAAGATACTCCTGCAGTTTCTTGATACGCCCCATGTAATCCTGGTCTTCAACACATAGCGTTACAGCCTTAGAATCGGCACCAGGACCATCAAACTGAAGAGGGCCTGGATTTCTGTAGATATCATCGAGCAGGAATTTTGTAGCATTTTGTCTCAACAGCCTGCGACCAAAAAAGCAGTGTGAAATCAGGGGTGACTATTCTCAGATTCCCATGCTCGGGTTTCATGTAAACAAGGCCCATCTGGTGACTTACTCATATGCTTTGCCTTTCAAATCTACAGTAGCTGGATGAATAGCAGGTTTTCCAATTGAAGCAGTCCCAGGATTTTGAGACCAACGCCTAACAGTCATCATTGCCTAACAGTGTCAACCAAATGCAGTCAAAGGAGTCAGTATCCTAAATCAATAAAAAAACCATAAGGAACTGAAAAGACAAGTAAGAAAATATAATATATATATATATATATATATATATATACAAAAGAAATTCGTACTGTAATTGGAGCAGCACCACATCGCCACTTATTCACAGGATTCCTCAAGTTAGTTACAGTTGCCATGTAACCATTCAAACCAGCTGCAAGAATATGGTAGCCGATGTGCCCTAGAACCTGCAAGGGCAGTTATCATATTAAAAAGAACCATAGTAATAGCACAAAGACTTAGGAGATAAAGTGGCCCTAGACAGAAACATACATATGCATAGTCACAGTCGAATTTTGATGGTAAAGACCCCCGAGCCTGATAACCGAAAAAGTGGCAGATTGCATTGAATTTCTTCCCCTTGTATGTGCCTTCTTTCTGGTCAAATAACCAAACGCATCAGCACTAAAAGTTAGAGAATAACCTATAGCAAATCAAGACTCACACTTACTCTAATTGAATAAATTTCTGCCTATGTAGAGAACAAAGATGGAAAATACAAATGAAAAATCACTTAAATTTGGACATGCAGATACAAAAATATCATCAGGAATAAAAATAAATGAAATGCAGGTCCAGTTGGTTCTCTCTGTGAGAGAGAGAGAGAGAGAGAGAGAGATCATACCACACGTTTATTCATCTCCACCTCTACAAGATGCGCCACGAGTTTCTCTGTCTCAATCTGTGCAAGAGAGAAAAAAGATGAAGATTCTATAGATGAGTAATTCCGTTCACAAAAATAGACATATCTCCGGCCAATTACCTGGGATAACTGCGCAGAGTCATCTGATTCAGGCAAAAGGAGCACCTGTAACCCAAAATGGACCCTATTATTCATGAAGAACAACCACATGGCAGATAGTCATAGAAGTATTAATGCAAATTGGAACCTGTTTCTTGATAAAGGGTGGCAAGAATTCAAACAACGCAGATGCCCAAGGAGAAAGTTGAGAAGAAATTTTATCAGCAGAAACTCCTTGCCTATGCAAACCATGTATTTCCTGTAACGAATAAGGCTCCAGTATTAACATATAAATAAAGATAGACCAGAAATATTAAGAATAAGCAAAAATAAATAAAAACTGGTTTCCCAAGGAAAGAAAGTCCATCACATCGCCTAATGCTTCTTGATTAAAGCAAAAACAAATGGGAACACTTGGGGGCGTGGGAGAGATGCAGAAAAAAAGCTATATCTGCATGAGTTACCTTCAAGAGGGCATACACTTCAGGAATGCTTTCAATAAGTCCTTCTGGTAATAGGATGACACCATGATTCTTGTCTGAACCATATGAAATTAATTAGGATCCAGAAACATGAACCTCAACAATGACAAGAAAGCAACTGAAATTATTTGAACCTTGTGCTGCACGGGCTTCGACTGCATCGCAAATTTGCGTTGTAATGTCAAAAAGAGTTAGCTTTGATGCAGCCACCTCCTCACCAAGAATTACCTGCAAAAAGCATATTATTTGATATTGTGAAAAAGAAATCAAGAAAACTACCGGAGGTAAAACAAAATTTTAGATTAGATCAATCCCAGACAAAGAATGCTAACCAAGTTTGGGTGGGATTGGAGGGTGCACTCCAACGCAACATGTGACGCCTTCCGGCCCATGAGTCGAATAAAATAATAATACTGGAAAAACAGAGAGTTACAGAAGTTATGTTATTTATACTTTATGGGATAACGTGATCACCATAAAGAAAGGTTGTGGTGTGCAAAGATCAACATGGCATACCACCACTTGAAAGAACATAACAGAGACTGAAATGACGAGTTCACTTAGGAGAAGCAGATTATGTCAAATGAGTACATTACCTTCTCTGCAGAAAGAGCATCAGTGCAGACATTGCTGATTAGCTGGGAATTGACCTGTGTAAAGAAAAAAGAAGAAAATTCATTTCAAGATTATTCTTGTAAATGTGCACCACATAAACTAATTTTATCAAAATCCAAACAAGAATAGATGCTTAGTCTGTGACTAGTGCCAATCAATCAACCAGTCTTTCTTTTTAATAGGAAAGGAATCACCAGTGTTATGCAAATATATGCCCTGACATACTCTCATGCTTTGAATCATACTGAGCAAACAAACATAGAGTATGATGCCAAACAAAGGACATTCACTTTTGAAGGAACTTGAGAAAACCCGCCAAAAAGAGAAAAGAAAGATGATAATAAAAGGAAGTTGATAAAGCTTCCTGATTTCTCAAGAGAGTGCCTTCCTCTTACAGATCAAATGTCAGAATCATTTGACTCATACCTTACAGATTGTATCAAAACCAACATTAGCTTCCACAAACTGGTTTTTAAGATCTCCATTCAAAGTGACAGGAACCCCAACCACCTGCACAAAAAATTGAAAGATGCGATCAAAATTCTGGCCACACATACATATAGCCAGTGAAGTTACACAAGGTGCAAGATAGAAAACTACATTAAAAGCCTAAAACTTAAACCATATTGCACATATTAAATGTAATTTAGTAAACAATAAGAATGCAAAGTACCTTTGTCTGGCATTTTGCTTCAGCAAATGTCTCTGCAAGCTGGGCAGCATCGGTATTTGATGTCACACCTTCATGAAAAGAAAACGTAAGAATTTAATTTATGTGATTTAAAAGTATATACACCAACTACCAAAATATTAAAGTATCAACCTTACCTCCAATAATGACAAGACCATCCAATTTCAAATCCTTGCATGCGGTTAGCGTAGCATTGACTTGCTCAACTGTTCTAATTTGATCTTTTGTCCTTCCCAGCAAATCATAACCACCTGGTCAAGCGCAATCATATCACAGCTCATAAGTTTTAACACTAAAAAATGAAACCCTCACACAGGAAATTATCTTCGTATCACTACATACCTTGATTTTTGTAGGTTGCAAGAATTTCATCTGTTATCTCAAGAGTTTTTTGTGCAAATAAACCTTCAGAACCACCTGTTAACAAATAAAATTGTCGTCATAAGTAATGTCAACTTCCCTGATGAGTGATATATACATGAACCCATAAAACTCCACATCAACCAATGAAATCATTTTACACATATACACAAGACAAAAAACCAATGCAAACAACAAAAGAATATAAATACAAAGACCCAAAGAAAAGAACAGAGCGTACCCAAAAACCCAAGTAAGGTGCTTTTGGGGTTGTGAACTTTAAGAGCGTTGTGGAGACCCCATATGACATTGTGTCCTCCGGGAGATTGTCTCCCACAAAAGACAACTCCGACCCTGTTCAAAAGAAAGAATTTAAATACTTAAAATGTTTAGATCCATTCAAGCCAAAGATATAACTAAAACACCACAATGCACCAGACAACCAATACTAATACATTATGGAATATAATAGGCAGATAACTCAGGAAGCAAAAAAAGAAAAAGAGAGAGAGAGATATATATAGAGAGAGATATGCATGCAGACACTAAATTCACACAACAAAAAGTAAAGATGGAAATTGCTGGAAATCATGGATAAGATTTAGAATTGGCAGTACAACAGCAAACAAATTATTTAACTGGTGCCATTACAATTCAAGAAAATAGTATATTATACAACTAGTTAAAATGCAACATATGCACATACCTAAAAGGCGGATGCTCAGTAATAACCTGAGCACCAGGGACTTTTGCAGTTGCCCTGAGAAAGTGAGCCAGAGGCTGACCATAAGTGTGTGGAAAGTAGCGGCCAATGGTGTGGGCATCTGTGGGATCTAGAGATGTGGTTGTATCACCAAATTCAACCCTTACAGTAGCTCCCTGCGAAATGACAATGTATAAACATGAACTCAGTAAAAATTTCAACCGCCGGGAGTAAAAGATTCACCCCATTTAAATATAGTTGATAAATCCTAAAAATCAAAACAATTATGTTGAGAAAACGAAAAACTCCTCTAGTCAATCAGAGATTGCATAGCAAATATACTTAAATGTCTGTTCTTATTGATTGCACAGCAATCAGACACCAAGTCAAACATATATCTCTCGTTCCCGAGTTTAGACTTGACTAGAATGATAAAAGCCATAAACCCGTCCCCTTTCATGTTTAGTTCGTACTTCATATCTAAGACTATCTGTTTGATATAAACTATAAGATCATATCACTATAAATTCAAACCTTCAAATAGCAAATCTGCAACAGTTAACGACTAGGCAAAGCAACAAGCAGACCACTTCAGTAACAAAATAAATATTCAATTCAATTCAATTCAATCAAAGGGAGTTCCATCCACCAAACTTCTACTTCTGTGTACTAATACTCAGTTAGATCTAATCATAACTGGATCTGCAACTAGACAAGTAAAAACGCGAAAAAGAATTTAAGTACTGAGAAACAACTCAAACGACGGAACCAATAAATAAATAAATAAAAGGAGAAAAAAGAAGAAGCAAAGAGTAAAGAGAGGGACCTGCAGACAAGGAGGAAGCTCTGGTTGATATTGGGATCGGAATTTCTGAACATCAGAGAGCTCTCTGGGAATGCCGTAGTCTGAATCCATGGAGATGAATTGAGTGAGAGAGAAGAGAGAAGAGAGAGAGAGAATTTGGTGGGTATTGAGTTTGGTGTAAAGTAGAAAAGCGCTGCTGCGTCTGGTGTCTGGTGACGGGTCTTTAAATGACGGGTTTTATAGAGTGCAGACGGGCCCGGCCATTGGCGATACTACCAACCAAAACCAAAACCTCCTGCTCCCTCAGCTCTTTCTTCTCTTATTTCCAAGTGCCCCTTCTTTTCCCATTTTATTACGACATACCCACATCCCCTATATTTTTTTCATTCACTGATTTGCCCCAACTATTTTCATTCACTGATTTCCCCTAATGCCATTCAATGCTAACCCTAACCCTTATGTTCCTCGTAATAAATGTTTTAAAAATTCTAAATTGATTATATGAATTAGCGGAATCTCACTATTCTTACAACAATATGTGGAAATATTCTGTAAAGAAAAAAAAGCAATATGTGGAAATATTGAGAGTAAAAGTGTTTTTTAAAGGAATACTACCTTCTAGAATCGTAGAATAAAAACATGATTATTGTTTTGATTTTAAGATCCATCGATGATCTTCTTTGTAAGTTCTTTTGTATTATTGTTTGTTTAGTCTTTGACCAATGTAATATATTGGTAAATATTTAGTGATATTTTTTTTAAAATCGGAATAAGTTTTAGGTTCAAAATTTAGCTTTGAGTCTCCATTGAAGTTACAAAATTCCACCATAGGAGATTGAACTATTTCCTTATGTTTTAGGATTCCTATTGACCTTTCAGTATGTGCATTGGTCACATTTTGTGTACATATTTTCTCATTTTTTTTCTTTTATAATATAGTTGTCATTTTCTAGCACGACATTAAGTTTATACCCCCGTACCTTCTTTTTTTTTATTGGTCCCTCATCTTCTTTCCTAATACAAAAAGTTACACATAGTTTTAATAGATGAAGAAAAAGATGGACATATAGAAAGTAATACTAGATGTTTTTATATAGCATAAAAAATTAAATTTAACATAGGAGATACAAGATAATAAGAAGAAGACCCTAAACATTTTTATCCATCATACTAACCTTATAATGCTAATTTAGTATTAAGTATACTAATTTAAATTTATAAAAAGCCAAAGGCAAAAACAAGAAAGAAAGAAAAGAAAAAAAAAAGTCAAAGAAGTTTAGGCTAGGGGAAAACGGTCTCTCCTGTATCGCTTGTATTGAAAAAAACAAAAGAAAAGAACATTTTAAGAAGATATTTTGGGCCAATATAAGAAAGTGAGAAAAGGGAGCGAAATTTTGATGAATGCTAGATCCTCGCGGGACGGAAAATTGACTGGAAGATGGACGGGCAAGCATCTTTTGACGCACATTCGATTTGAATATGCTTGTAAGGGTATTATTGTAAATTTTGGACAGCACCTTGTCTTACCAAACCAACTGCGTAACTGAAATAAAACAAGGACAATGGTGGACACTGGATCTGGAAAATACCTCACCTAACACTCAGCTTTGCATCTTCAATTCCTCACACACCACCTGTTTTTCTTTTAATTCTTTTCTTTTCCAGCAAATCTGCTGCATCATGTTTCTAGAGAGTTTCTATTGCTTATTTTCAAAAAAAATTATCGTGCGTGAAAAAGTAAGGAGAATGAGATGTTAAGTCAAATCTGTCGTTAAACAATAACATTTCCCTGTGCTGGTTGTTGCACAAGAATTCTAACAAGAGATTTGGCAAATCTTTATACAAGTTTACACAGGATTACAAATCATGCGCCTTAGAGTCCAAGACAAGTTTACATAGGATCACAAATAATACATAAGATTTATTTTCCTGAATTTACTTCTTTTTTATTTTTGTCACATAATAATACAAGTAAAGTAAACATTGATATGAGATAACTGAATTGTTTCAGATTATGCTTGAGAGATATTAACCACATAATCAAAAAAGAACAAAGAAAAAAGGAAAGGACAAAACTGGATAAGGACATTATCAAAATCGAATCAGTAACTATCCTTATCTGTATTTGGTTGGTGTAAGAATTGAAAACAAATTTTTTTTTTAATTTTCTAATTATATCCCTAAATTATAAATATAAAAAAGTACATAATTAATGCTTGCCTTGCTTACAAAAATTTGATGTTCATATATTATTTTTGGTGTCAATATCGCGTGTGTTATTCGGTAAAGCTTTTAACAAATACAATGAAAATTTCGGCCATTAGATAATAGTTTAATTTATATTATACTAGCCCTTGGCGCCAATTGTTTTTTTTTCTTTTTTATTTTATTTTAGAATTAAGAAAAGATAATATAGGTAGTTTTGTTCTATAAAAATAGGACTTCTGATCTGATTTTGTTTTTATTTTTTTTTAATATGAAAAAATGTGAATTTACCATATTATCCTCATTTAATTAATAATTTCAATTCTTAGAGTTTGAATTAACTGGTATTTTGAATGTTTCACCATTCTCTACCTTTTGCTTTATATATATATATATATTTATTTATTTATTTATTCAATAACATGTAAATAAATATGTGTGTAATAAATACGTGAATTTTGTCCGTATTATTGACATTTTTGTAAAAAGTATGTATATTAAACGTGAAGAATATGTATACACGTGTATTGTATGTTTGATTTATTTTTTTAAATGTATTTTACGAAGTCTTTGAGACGTGTACAAAAAATACTTATGAACATATGTGTATAATACAAAATTGCTAACTATGCTAAAAAAAATAAAGATGCATATATATATATATATATTTTGGGTCAAACCGCTTGAAAGACTAAGGCCCCATTTGAGATTGCTTTTTTTGGCTAAAACCCTACTTTACTTTAAAGTTAAGTAGTTTAAGGTGTTTAGTAAAAATAAAAGAGTGTTACTAAACGAATCCTAAAATTAACTGAGTACAACCCTACTACGAAAGTATTTATTGAACTACTAATTTAACCATTATATAAAATGACCAAAAAAATATATATTGAGTTGTTAAACAAATATAATTTTAATTAGTACACCTTTCTCACCATATTCAACCCTAATGACAAGCCTAAATAGGAAAAATGTTTCTCTAGTTCCAACTATTATGAGACTTGTTAGTATTCAATAGAGTTTAGGGTACTGAGGAAGTGAAAGAACCATGTTGGAAAACCTAATGAATGACGTTATGCTAGAAGACGGGAATAGCAAAAATCTGATTAGATGGCTATTGAGGAAGGGAAAGAACCATTTTGGGAAGCCTGTGGAGAATGAATAGGTTTGTGACCCCAGAAAAAGCAAGAGCAAACCCAAGGAAGTTTGGGTGAATGAGGGGTTTTCAATAGGGCTCTTCTAGGCGGGATGATTGTGAGCTTCCTACCAATTGTAACTCTACTAGTACATCCTTTTTTTAAATTCAAATTATCATGGAAATTTACTAAAAGATGAATAAGATCGTTTACATCACTAGCCAAATATCGTGGTGTGAAAGAAAACACCACTTGGCTAAACTGTCGAACTAAAACATGAATATCAAATAGGGTGTTGTGTGATAGAGTGTATTATGTACCAAGGGTATTTTGGTAGTAAAATAGGCGAGTTGTACTTAGTTAATTTTATATTTTGATTAAAATAATATGATGTACTTAGATCATTAGAATGTACTTACATAGGCTACTACCTCATGTGCAGCTCTATTGCAGTATCGTGGTGTACTTAATTAATTTTAGGGTTCATTTAGCAGCACTAAAATAAAATATCTCGATTATTTTAAAAGCAGTGGCATTTTCACAACAGCTTTTAAAAGGTTTTTCAAAGCTACTTTCTAAAGGAGCATAGATGAGTCCTTAATGAATTTTTTAAATTTCCAAAATACCATCATTAATTTTTTAAAATGACACTGCCTCCAGCTCCACCACCTCCACCACCACTGCCACAAACACCATATCCTCATTCTCTTCCTCCACCACCACCACTACTACAACCCCCACCTCCTCCTCCACCTCCACTACCAACACCACCACTACCACCACGCTGCCACCACCACTACCACCATTGCATCCTCCTCCACCACCATCACCACCACAACCACCACCTTCTCCTCTATCTACCTTCTCCTCTATCTGCACCATCTCTACCTCCACCATCACCACTCCACCACCTCATCTTCAACCTCCACCACCACCATCATCTCCACCAACGCAACCACCATCAGGCCGCCCCCGCAACCACCACCTCCCCCACCAGCTCCACAACCGCCATCCCCACCACCACCATTGCCACAACCACAACCTCCACCTTCATCGTCACCACCACCACCACCACCTTCATCGTCACCACCACCACCACCACCTCTTTCACCATCACCTTCACCTTCACCTCCATATCTTTCACCACCACATGATTAGCACATAACACTCTCAACATCATGTCTAGTTGAGTCATTATTCACAGTTACAATAGTTTTATATTAAAATTTACCAAACAGTTTTGACACTGCTTTTTGTCATATAGCACTTTGAAAATATTGTTTACCAAACATTGAGCTGCTTTACTTTACAGCTATTTATTTTCAAAGCACAGCATAAGCAACTTTTTTTAAAAGTGACAGCAATCTCAAACTGGCCTTAAAGGCTCATTTGAGAGTGATAATGAATAACCCAATAATCACTTCTATGGTGAATCACTTATTTAAGGAGAAGCACAAGGAGGTGTTTTTCCCCATAAGCGATTAAAATCACTTAAAGTGAGAAACAAGTGGAATGTGCTTCTTCCCATAAGTGATTATGGAACCAAAAATCACTTCCAAACAAGCCATAAAGAAGCGTAGCAGCCACGGCCTTCAACCCCTTGTCATCAGAAAAACAGAAAAAGAAAAAGAAAAAAGATGCGTGGTGAGGTGGACCCAAATGAGTTGTTGGGCCTTGCCTTCAAGCCCCACTATACAAAAAACCCAAAAAATAGAAAAAAATTTCTTGTTACAGTGTGTTTGGATGAGGAAATTTAAAAGTACAAGGGAATTCATAAATAAAGGAATTTAACTTGATGGAAATTAATGTTCTAGAATTTGTAAAGTTTCTTGTATGGGTGACAGATTTAAATTACATAATTTAACCTTTATTTGTAAAGTTATCCTTTTTAAAAACTCAATCTCCCTCATCCAGACCCACTCGGCGAAATTATCGTTTTTTAGGGGCTGTGATATTTTAGTATGTTTCCATTTATTTATCGTCAATTTATCGATAATTTCCTCGATATTTTCGGTACCGATATTTTCGTTCAAATGGCAGCTGCAAATGGTCAACATATCGCGATATTATCGATAATATCGCGATATGCACTTTCAAAAATGAAATAATTCGCTTGAACGTCGCACATAGGGGTTCGAACCCCTCCCCGCTTCCAACTTCTAAGCCTCTTAGCCACCACACTAGCCATCACTTTGTGATTAGTATCTATCGAATCTGGTTTTTATAACTCTTCCAAGTTGTTTCTCAAAATATAAAATAATTACTTATTGTTCTATATTGTTGATCAAATATTTAATTACTTAATATAATTTATTTCTTTCCTATTTAATCCATTTAATGTTATTGCTTATTTTATTATTCATTATAAGTACTTACATTACTAAATTCTCCTTCAAATTGTTGCTTAATTACTTAAATCTCTATAATCATTTTCTTTATTTCCTATTTAATTCTTCTTTGGATAACTTTATTTATGTTCTTAGTTAATTTTCAATCTTCACTATTATTTTGTAAGCATGATAAAGTACTTAATTTTCATGACAAATCAAGTTGGTTTACATCTTTAATTATTTTTCAATTTTTGATAAATTATAAATATAAGAACGTGTACCATGTCATGATGTCCAGTGAATAACGTGAAATAAAGTTATTCGTGCATCTTACCATGCAACTGATAAAGTGTAAAATATTGTAGTAAAAATGATAAATAAATTACTAGAGGGTGTTTAATTTTCTTTCATTAATTACCCTAGATTTTCTAAGTCATAGAGTTTGTTAGCTCGCAATATAATCAACTTAAATCACTCAAACATGCTATGCTATGCATTTCCTTCCCATCTTTTGTGTTAAAATAATAGATGATTGACTAAATAAACTTTTTAAAAAGTTTCATTAAAAATTTTCATGTATTTATCACAATTTCCGTGGTTTTTATCCAATTTTTATCGATATCGATATTTTTCCGATATTTCCATCGATATTTCCATGTTTTTGAACCACCGATATTTCCGAAACCCTCGATATTTAAGACCTAGATCCAAACCATAATCTAAAATATCGATAATATCAACAAAATATTTAGGATATTATCGTTTCTTCAGGTCACATATATTTCGGAATGTATCCATACACATATCGTATAAATATCAATAATATCGGAAAATATTGATGTCGATAATTTCGCTCACACTTCAGCAATATTTTGTTGAAATATCTTTATAATATCGCAAAATATTGATGTAATGAAAAAAAAAAAGTGGAAAAAAAAAAAAACACAAAGCACACACCCAAATGGCATTCAAACCCCTGCCAATTCACTCCTCCAACGCCTTAACCACCATGTTGCTTATGTTTTTTGTGATAATACGCAAAGGGGAACTATATGTGTTACTAAGTCACTTATGTATCTTACCGTGCAATGTATAAAGTGTAAAATATTGTAGTGAATCATTATATATAAATGATTATATATAGTGTGTTTAATCTTCTTTCATTAATTACTACATATTTTCTAAACTCACAGTGTTTGTCAACTCGCTATATAACCAACTTAAATCAGTTTAACATATCATTGCAATGCTTTACCTTTCAATTTTTTGTGATAATCCAATAGCTAATTGACTAAATAAACATCCTATAAAGTTTCAATAAAAATTTCCAAATTTTTCTTACAATTTAAGTGGTTTGTTTTTCAATTTTTATCGATATCGATAATATCCCGATATTTCCATCAAAATTTCCGTGTTTTTTGACTGACATTTCCGATACCATCGATATTTTAGACCTTGATGCAAACGCACAAGGGACTCTGCTAAATATGAAACTTAATATGAGAATATTTGTTTGTGGGAATTTTCTGTGTATTCTTCTCTTCGTAAGAGGTCATATTTATAATACAACGGAATTTTAATGGGCAAGTAAATAATAAATTACGGTAGGAAATCAAGAACTAAGGGCATGTTTATGTATCAGTAATGGAGAAAGTAAGAAATCAGAGAATTTAGGAATCGAGGAACTACTGAATCGGTATGGGAAGAATCATTCTCATTAAGCTGTTTACTAAACATATAGACTTAGCAAAGGAATAGGGTTGATTCCCATTGTTATTGTTTACTAATTTGCATGAATCAGAATCCAAATTAATTTGATTACTAAAATGTCCAAAATGTTGTCCAAACTAATTTGATTAATTTGATTATTGTTCACCACATCACATATATAATTCTCAAATTGGCTAACAAGACCAAACTAATCCTGCAGCAAACCAGTAAGGCGGTGTAAACACGAGGAATCAATATGCTGAACTAGATGAACAACAAGAGCTCAATTCAATGATAATGTTAATAACACCTTTGTCGAGAGCCAATTTCAAACGAAAAAATAAACTCCAATAAAGATATATCTTTCACCTACGTAACTAGTAAACAATCAAATAATAATAACCTGCATAATCTTCATAAGATTAAATACATAATCTTCATACTACCAAAAAATGGATATATAATCTCCACGAAAGTCTTTAGCCATGACCGTACTTTGTTTTGTGATAAATGTGAAGACAGAAGATAGAAGAAGAAGAAGAGGAAGATAGATAGATAGATAGAATGACTTTCATAGCACAAGGCGTTACTGCTGCTTCTGGGAGGATGTGTCTACAATGCTAACATGAAAAAGAAGTTGGAGCGTCTTGGAACTTCTTGGCGTGAGTTTTTATTTTTTATTTTTAAGGGTTTGGGGTGTTTTGGAATTATGGTAAAGTGGTAAGGATATTTTTGGAAGTTAATAAGAGAAAACAGGAATAGGAATCGTATCAACTACTCCCCCTTAGTTGATCTAATACCTAGTTTTGGGGATGTGATTACGGATTTTGAGGTGGGGCCCACTTATTTTTTCATTCATGATTGCAAGTAAACGCAGGGAAAGTCAAGAATGAAAATCATTCACTTTCCTTCCATACCCATTTGTGATACGTAAATATGCCCTAAAGTAAATCAATTACAATTACAATAGCAATTCTTAGGGTGAAAGAAAAATAACAAGTCACGCCAACACTCTCCACCCTTAAAACCCCTTGCTCTTTCATCTTCGGTCTCTCTCTAATTATCGAACCCAAGACCGCGTTTCCTTACCTGCCGTACCGTGCTGCCGAAGTCAGCCGTCACGAAGAGCTCACTGCCCCAAACCCCACCGGGTAAAAGAGCTTCCTGCTTTTAGGTACTCTTCTCTTTTCTTCTCTGTTCTCTTTGTCACTGAAATTGAATTAAAATTCGTTTTTGGTTCATTGATCGCTGTTTAATGTTGTTTTTGTTTTCTTTGGGATGATTTTGTTTTTTCGTATGTCTGCAATTGAATTGACATTGACATTGATTTTTGCTGTGCTGGAAGAAGCTACCGTGTTCTCGTACCCATCACATTCATGTGAATTTCCCCGCCAAGTAATTGCAGTCAGTCATTTAAGATATTTAAGAAAAAAAGTGAAGAAAAAAAAAAAAAAAGACACTTCGTTTTATTTTTCTAAGTCTAAGAAGTAGAAAGTTCTATGATGCCAAGGGAAGTAATCATATAAAGGTGTGATGCAATTTAAATAACAGTAAAGAATATCTGTGAATCTCACAACCTATATCATATTTATTCTGTCCTGAACAATTACAGAAAGGTATGATAGATTGAGTTCTACTTTCAGTCATTTGCATTCTGTTTTCAGATTAAAAAAACACATATCTTATGTTTATTTTAGATATTACATCTCTTTTCGTTGCTGTTTGTGTCTGTACTGTATTTGCGTTTGAAAAGGTTGTGCCCCTCTATAAGTGCTAATTTTGTGACAGATGCTTTATTTTCATTTTATTTTTCTTTATTACTTAAAAAGGATTTCTTACTTATTTCATGCCTTGCTAAAAGATGAGAAAAGAACAACAGAACGTGTGCATTTAGCAAGGAGGAGAAAAGAACAATAGAACGTGCGCGTATACTCAAGGCTCTATAGGTTTCTGATCAATCCATCTGAACATTTATTTCAATGTCTATATTTGTTCTTGTTCTTTGAGTAGTCCCGTGCGTTGTTGTCCTAAATGGTGTTAGTCCGGGGTGCATCTTTGCTTCCGTATTGTGGTTTATCATTTTGTAGTTGCATATATGTGTGTATCTAGTATCTTTTTACTTGCATGCCTCATCTGAAATGAGATTTGCCATACATGATTGTGTGAATCATTCTTTCTATCATGCTATTGTCAATGGTGACTCCCTACTTTTTTTGTAAAGGAGCAACTCAAGAATTATTCTGAATTTCAACAATTTATTATAGTTGTTGTCACTTGGTCTGTGTGGATCCTCAAAAGAGAGGCATACTTGTACAATAAGCCTGAAAAGGGTAATCATTTACTGTTATTACAAAGAAAATAATATTTGTACTGCTGGCTTTATTGTTTAGTGGAGTTTGGCCAAGAGCATTGAGCAGTAAAATACATGGGAAGGGATTTTGTACACGAGAAAACTTACAATATAATATGTATTGGACAATCGGGTTTCTAATGTTCTGTTTGCGTCAGTACTTGTCCCTTTGTTTCTTTTCACTCTTTTAAATTCCTTTGAAATTATTCTTGTTCTAATTTGGTTTCTTCTGTTCAAATGAATATAGATGAGCAAAATATTGAATGAACAATAGACTGAAAAATTCTTTGGTAATCTTTCAAATTTGATTTGATTTGATTTTTTTTTTTAAATTGCTGTAATGTTGCATGTGGTTTGACTACGTGTCTCATCTTAATCACCACTATGTTTTTTTAAAACAAATGCAATTTAATTAGTTTTAGACTTGGGGTATTTTCATAATTGTAGTTTGCTGTGGTGCTAAATATGCAATTCTGTATTTAGTAACGGAGGTAATATAATGGACATTAAATTTTGATCATGTTGCTGAATTTACATGCAGGGGGTTTTTTAGCAGCCATGGGGGCTATTTGGTCCTCCGATACAAGTCCTGACTCGCTATCATCTGACTCAACGATTCCCACTGATTCTCATAAGGCAGACTCACCACCAGATTCATCAAATCCCAACTTGTCCAATTCAGATTCTAAAACCCCAGAAGACCAAACTCCAAAACATACTGTAGATCACCAATTGGATACCAAAACTCTAGAAGAAGAGAAGCATCAGGAAGATGAAGGCGCATTGGAAAAAGAAGAAGAGCAAGAGGAGGGAGAATGTGGCTTTTGCTTGTTCATGAAAGCTGGTGGGTGCAGGGAGAGTTTCATAGCTTGGGAAAAGTGCGCAGCGGAGTCTCAGATGAACGAGGAGGATGTTGCTGAAAAGTGCTTTGAGGTCACCGCGGCCTTGAAGAAGTGTATGCAGGCTCATCCAGATCACTATGCGCCCATATCGAGGCTTGAGAAAGCAGCTCAGGAGGAGACAGTTAAAGACAGTTCGGAAGAAGAAAAGGCTTCAAAGAGCTCGGAGCAAAATGCCACTTTGATCCATTCGAACCAGCATGGGAATTCTAGTGAAAAGCGAGACAGTTAAAGACACTTTGAGATTTGCCCTGTCAATTTATTTATTTATTGATAGGAGCCTTGTCAATTGAAATACTACTACGATCTGTACATTTTCTCATCTATTTCCTAGCATGGGCGGTAAATGAGATTTCTTAAACTCCACATTTTGGAACTGCTTTTCGTTGCTGATATGAGACTGTGGTTAGAGCCATTGAGATGCATGACTAGTCAACATGTTTTTGCTAAGAGAGAAAATTACAATATGAATCCCGAGCACAACCCAACCCTAAGTAGTCATGTTATGAAGTTACGTCTTTGAATTTTCGGCCATGGTTTCATTTCAGGGTAAAATCTTGTAACTGGTAAGGCGTGAAGGTGCTAAAGCTTAACTAGTGTGAGAGATGACAGGTTTACAAGGTTGCTTCAGGTCATAGTTATTTATTTTGATCAACTCTATTTAATGACAATGCGACATCAACATGTTGCAAATGGTTATCCTCTCATGAGAATATCCATAATTTGATTTTCCGATCAGGGTTTAAAGCCAACAACGAAAAGGCAACAGAAAATAGGACAATCACAATCCGCAAGTTGTTACATAAGCTTATACTTAATAGCAACACTAATCACGATCCATGCAAATATACTTCAAAGTGAAGTTCAGAAAAACAGAAAAATTAATACAAATGCATTTCCTAGTCAACGCCTCCGAAGGCTCCCACTATTACAGTCCGAAGAGGCCCATCACACCGAATATGCATTCCAAGATAGATTAGATAAGGAGTTTCTCAATGGCATCCTGCAATTTACACATAAAATGTTCAGTATGTAGAACCAAATCCAAGCATTAAGGAAACCTAAAACGAAGAGTACCTTGAGCTGTTGTATTTGCGACTTCAATTGACTTCCCTCATTGGAAGTCACAGAACACGCAATGACAGGTCTTGTGACACCACAGGCTCGGCCAAGTGCTTGCTTTGAAGGGACAAAAACGTAGGGAACATTCTGCCAAATTCCAATAGAACACTTGTAAAGTGCTTTAAATTGATTTAAATCACTAGGAGAATCATCCAACTAAAAAGTAAGGATTTTGAAGCTTCAATATAATAAACTAAAAAATCATGAAGAAATAAACATAAAATACTATCTTGCGCATGGTCTTTCATGTCTGCAATAAGCCTTGCTTACTGAAATGCTTGCACCAAATGGGATGCACAAGGGCTAACCTTCAAATAGGCGATTAGGTGCATCTATGTCCAGCCATAGACCACAATCCTACCAACTAGGGTAAATACCTAACTGGTCTGCTTTGGGTCAAATACAACACGACCAGTGCCACGATATATAACACAAAACAAGTATGCAATCAAACACAACCAAAGCGGTGATACTTCTCTCTCACTTCATTTTAGCGTGTAAAACATCAAACACTTGGAAACTACAGTAAGTAGCTCTTAACAGACGAGAACGAATCATAATAGGACAAACAATAAGCCTAAAAGGAAACATTTAATCCACAAAAGGTGAGCAAATAAAAATAGAACTTCAGAATGTCTTTGTGAAAAGCAGCAATAGTTGAATTTATTGAACTATCCTCATATGAGAAAACGAACACAACACTCTCCCATCATCCAATAGAAAGAAAAAACACCCATGTTGCAATCAAAGAATCAACGCCATTTATGACACTAAAATTTCAGTGGCATAGATATGTTCAGGAATGATGAATAGTACCTTATCTTCAGCCAACAGGGGAAGGTGAAGAAGAATCTCAATCGGCTCAGTGTCACACGCCATCACTACGAACTCAGAAATACCCCTGTTCAGGGTCTTAGTCGCTGAAAAACAAAACCCAGAAAACAAATGTTAAAATCTATATAAACAGATAAAAACAGAAGCAGGCAGCCATGGCATTGAAATCTGAGCATTTAACGTACCTTCATTGGCACCCTTTTTAAGCTGCTTGTAGTTAGCTGCCTGTTGAACCAGGTCGAGTATTGTGATCGTCAGCTGCGCATCGGCCAAAGGGTACGCTTTTGCGTTCACTGCCTCTCCTGTCTGCAATTACATTCATACACAAACAAATTAATAAACAAACAAATGACAAACACAATCAATCAACCATGCTCTCTAAGCTGAAAACAAAGATGAAGAGCAAGATACTACCATTGTGTGGTCGATTTCGTGGGAGTAGAGAGGCTAGGGTTTTTTATGAGACGTAGGAGAGAGAGCGAGAGTCAGAGACGGAGTCGAGAAAGAGAGAGGGAGAGGGAACGGCGTTTGGATTGGATTTGATGAAGAAGAAGAAGAAAAGAGGAATTAGGGTTATAACTTATAACCCGAATATTTCATGTGTATTTTTCGGGTTGGGCTTATATCACCTAAGGGCATGAGATTAAGAGATATTGGGCTTATACCTTACCTAAGGGTCATATATAAGACCGTTCGCATTGATTGAAAGATAATGATAATTTATTTTTTGGGTATCTAAGGGTTATATATAAGGCCTTTATTATAGAATGACTTCGGATTGATTGATAGACAATGATAATTCATTTTCTGAGTATTTAATAGCATCTTCAACTGATATGTCAAAAGTGTCACATAGACATTTAACGATTAGAAATAACATCTCACATCACTCCAACCGATGTGTCAAAAATGATATAAAATGAAGGCTGAATGTTGAGATGTTATTTTTGACATCCCAAAAGCAAGATGTCAAATGAATATTTTATTTTATTTTTTCTTTTCTTTTCTTTTTAATAAAAAATAAATCAACACTAAAATGTAATAAAATAATAATTTAATTTGACATATCGGGTGGAATGTAAAACTATGTAAGATGTCAAATTGCCACATCAACCATCAAATTTAAATTTAATGTTTGATATTTGACATCCCCATTGTAGATGCTCTAAGGGCTCGTTTGGTACGTCGGACTGTACTGACTATTTTCTGTCACATAGTATTAATCTGTTACGGAGAGTACTAACTATTTATCCATAATATTATAAGGCGTTTGGTGTTGTTCCGGATAAATAGTCTGACTAAGTTGTACTGTGTTTGGTAATGTTCTGGATAACATCAGATCATACTATTTTTAAAATAAAAAAAATTCTTTGATAATTTTAATGGAAATTGAGATTCAAATGACATGAATTTTTTTTGGTAAGATTCATATGACAAGATTTGTTTTCCAATTGTTTTTGCCAAGATTTTTTTTTTCATATAACCCATTATCATAATTGTAGTATCTCATAAAAATTCCAACATACTCATATACGTTAATAAAAACAGTATCAAATAATGTATAATTCAAAGTGATCACATACTAAGGTGATAAGAGCAAAATGGAAAGTTGTTCATAAACCAAACTACATCAAAGAGTGAATCACAGCTCCCTCGCCCCAAGTAAAAGAAGAACAAATGCTTTTCTCATAGCACCATCCAATGTCAGGAATGTTCTCTCATCACTTGCTTTCTCCAAAATTAGTAGTAGTGCCTTAATTTGGTCATTAATAGACAAGTCCATCTTTGCCAATTCAGCAGCAATGTCAGGTCTTGGTTCTGATCCTTTCACCAAACTATTAGTTATAGTTTTCAATTGGTCAATAGACTTCAGAAATCATCTCACCAAATGCTTTAGCCATTTCCTTTTGAATATCAGTATCTGCATTTCGTTTTCGATGTCGACTACTTGAGCTAGCTGAGTTTTGTTGATTTGATCTTGGCAAAGAGGTAGAATGATCTGGTTCAACCTTAACTTCCTCATCATCATTATTGACATCAATGTGATGCACAGGCTCATTCATCATTTCAGTGGGAGTTGCAAACCCTCTACCAGTTGCTCGGTCCTTCCCAAATACATTCTTCAACCTATCATATATTAGACATTGTTTCCCCCTCCAACCATCAGCATCCTTGTTATGCTGCATCAAAATGAAAAAAAATTAGAAATAAAAATATAAGTATAAAAAAATATAAGAATTACATATTACTTAACAAGTGTACTAACCTGCACATAAGTGTTCCATGCTTCATCGCTGTCAACCTCAATGCATTTCAAAGAATCATTCCAAGCAAAACCACTTTTGTTAATCATGTCAAATATTATCCCATACAATTTTTTCCAAAATCTCATCTTGGACTCAATATGTGGGACTACCCTTAAATCAGTATTGGAAAATTTCTCAGCCAATGATTTTTCAATTTGGATCATTGTTCCAGATTTAAAGGAACCATTATCACATCGTAAACCTCGGTTGACTACATCCTCAAGTATGGTCAACAATGCTTCTTCCTCATGTGCTTTCCACACCCTTCTACTTCCTTTTGATTGACTAGACTGTCCACTCTCCATTCCTATAGCCAATATAGACAATATAATTTGCATACATATAATTAAGAAAAAAAGTTGGAAGATCAAATAAAATAAATACTAATTATCAAAACAAATAGTCTATTACAAGCACATCCAAATAGTATACTACAAGAAAATATAAATAAATTATATGAACTACAACTTAATGTTTGTTCCTATTCCACTCATCATACATTTGCATAGCCAGATTATTCCTCCATGCAGTCCATTGATCTGAAGGTTCAATAGTACCAAGTACATCACAAAAATATATGTGGTTTAACTATTAGAATTGTACTATGAATATTGATATGCATATGTCTGTACTAGACATCAAAGTTTCCCTGTACACTAAGAAGGAGAAACGAGCCCTTAATTAATACAAGTTGACACCAAACACTTGATAGAGACTATTTGCTCATATTCAGAGTCTAATACGGTGTACCAAACGAGCCCTCATATATAAGGCCCTCACTATAGAATGACTCGGATTGATTGATAGACAATGATAATTCATTTTCTGTGTATCTAGGCCCATGTTGTTGCTTTCATTCGATCAGCCCACAAATAGGGCCATAAAGCCCAATAACTCTGATGGGTCCAAATTATAGGGTCTCAGAGGGAATATATAAGAGAAGTTGTAGAATAACAAGCATCAAGTGGTCGTGCCGGAGTGGTTATCGGGCATGACTAGAAATCATGTGGGCTTTGCCCGCGCAGGTTCGAATCCTGCCGACCACGTTTTGATATTATTTTAAGAATTTGGAAGAGGAGAGATATTGTGACTTGCATTTTGCTCTGTTTTGCTTCCTCGTCTTCTTCACTCATACACAATACAGTACTCTTTTTGTTTAAATTATAAACGTGTTAGGTGCGTGAAACAAGATTAGGTAGCAGTAGCTAGTAGGAGGTGGTGATAATAGAGAGCATTTTATTGTTACTCATGGCAAAGGGTTAACATTCAGTTTGTTTCTCTCAAGCACTTTCTCAGTAGAATTCTTTGATGGGTTCCTTTTGTTTGGGGCCCGGGCCTGCAGAAGCAAGACCATCAATTCATCTTTCATATGGGAAGAGGGAGGGATCGATAAAGTTATGCATGCTGATGCTGGTGCTGCTTCAAACAAATTGCAGAAAAAATAAACCAAAAAACTGCATCAAGGCTATCAAACAAATTGACTAGCTAGCCGTAAGAAAGCGTTTGTTTTGTTGCATGCCACAGTAAAACAGAAATTATGAACCTTGCTATTAACAAACAAGATACATCAATATTCAGAAAACAGAGCATTGCTTTGCTGCCATGTTCATCTTACCAGTTACCAGAGTTAAGTTGAATGATCTTTTCGATGGCATTGCAGCAAACTGATAATATAAAAAATAAAAAAAAATTATAAAAATAAGAATTGCTGTTTCATTTGAAAAGGAATTAATCTGTATCAAGGTACTATTAGGAAGAGAATAATAATTGGAAAAAGAAAAAAAAAATGGCATTGCAACACTTTACTTCATGTGATGCTACCCCTAATGGCCGGTGGGTATATTTGATCAAGTTCACAAACTTAGTGCTGTCTGTTGATGGTGCTGCAGTGAAGATGCATTGCATATAATATTTGTCAAAACTGAGACTTGTGTTAGAAAAGAAAGAAGAAGAAGAAGAAGAAATCATCATTATAATATATATTGTGATCAATAAAATGCCTAACATAGACAATAATAAACAATATATAGGTGGAGGGGAGGGTTTGCTTGTGGGGCAGCAAAAGCACAGAATTACAAAGGCCTAGCTAGGTCTAGGTGCATATTGTTGACGTGGCTCACAAATCTTCACAACAAAAAACCAAATATAGCCCCCCGATTGTACTATTTTAAAAATAAAAAATAAAAAAAATACTAACTTGGATAGATGACAATGTGATTCCAAATTGTATATTTTCTGGTTCTTCAATATATAGAGGTCTTATGCCTCTTCATCCAACAGTTAATGAAAAGAAATATTAATTAAATCAATAGAGTTCAAGAGCCCCAAGGTCCAAGGACCATCTATTGACAATTATATATATATACACACACACACACTAGCCCCATAAATGACACGTCGTCACTTAACAGATCTTCTAACGGTAGAACCACATTGCAACAAATTTTAAATACGGAGGTACATCATTGTTAATATATATGCCCCATAAATGACACGTCGTCACTTAACAGATCTTCTAACGGTAGAACCACATTGCAACAAATTTTAAATACGGAGGTACCTCATTGTTAAAATTGAAAACATGCCTTAATAGTTCAACTTCACGGTACCAAATTAAAATTAATCATAAATATTTTATTAAACAAAAATTAATTAAAAAAATTAATTACTACTTATCAAGTAATTAATTCTTTTACAAAAATTTCAATAAAGCACACAAAATTTACGTATTATATTCATATTCTCACATATTATTGAATAAAAATAATATATATATATATGTATATATTTGAAACGTATAGCCACACGGCTATCCTTAGTTTTCCCTTAATTGTTTATTAAAAAAATAGTACAGCCAACCGGCTCTACTCTTTTGCCACGTGGTGCCTATGTAATGGGCTGATCCTTTTTTGCATTATAAATAGTATAGTCGTGCGGCTATACTCTTTAAAATAAAATTTTAATCCTGGATTTTAAAATTTTTCAGAATTTAAAATTAGTTTCCTTTACTTTTGATCCATTGCCCAACTTCTTTAATTTATTATATGTAATTAAGTAATATCGTATCCTTTTTGAATTACTTTAATTAGTAATTATATTTTAATTACTATTGAATACAAAAAAAATTAAAGAAAAAGTGCACAAAATAATTAAATTCTATTTATTAAGTGTTTTGTGAAATCGTTTGGGTGTCTTAATTAAATTTTTCCATGGCCCAAGAGCCCTATCTTTAAATAGAATAGTTTTAGAGTATAGCCACTCGGCTATACTATTTTTGGACGGAAAACAGAAAAACGCACGGCTATACCATTTGAAACCCAAAAAAAAAGGCCCCGCAGAGGGCGCCACGCGTCCAAAAACGTATGGCCATGCGGCTATACCGTTTTTTTTATAGCCGTGCGGCGGTACTATTTTTTGAAAAAAATTTCAAAAAACCAAGTATAACCGACCAGCTATACTATTTTTGGACAAAAAACCGGGTATAGCCGAACGGCTATACTATTTTAACCCGCCTCCATGTCCAAACTAGTATGGCCATTCGGCTATACCCTTTTTTTTTTATAGCCGTGCGGCCGTACTAGTTTTTTTTATAAGAAAAAATATTTCATAAACCAATTATAGCCACCCGGATGTACTATTTTTTAAAAAAATAGAAAAATAAGGCTATACCATTTTTAAAATTACAGAATACTGACTTTAATAGATGACAATGTTATTCTATATTGTATATTTTCTGGAATTGTCAATATATAGAGGTCTGATACCTCTTCATCCAACAGTTAATAAAAAGAAATATTAATTAAATCAACATAGCCCAAGAGCCCCAAGGTCCAAGGACGGTCAATTTTGGGCTAAATCTGGGCCACTTGAGAGAGAGAGAGAGAGAGAGAGAGAGAGGTGTTTTATTTTTAATTTTTCAATTTTTCAATTAATATGTTATTACATGTAAGCAAAAATATGGACCCCATAAATGACACGTCGTCACTTAACAGAACTTCTAACGGTAGAACCACATTGCAACAAATTTTAAATACGGAGGTACCTCATTGTTAAAATTGAAAACATGCCTTAATAGTTCAACTTCACGGTACCAAATTGAAATTAATCATAAATATTTTATTAAACAAAAATTAATTAAAAATTAATTACTACTTATCAAGTAATATAACTTATGAAGTTAACTAAAATATTTAATACTAATTATTCACTAAAGAAATAATAAATATAATATAATTACTAATGAAAGTAATTAAATAACCCTAAGATATTATTTAATTACTAACAACAAAATTTAATTGACTTAAAGATACCAAGTTTAAATTTATTTTTTTTGAAAACCTATCTCGACGAAATTCCGTCGGCAAATATCTATCTTGACGAAAATTCGTCAGCATATTTAAATTTTGTCGGGAGATGTCTAATCCTGCAAATATTTGCCGGCATAGACCTTTGCCGGCGAACTTTCTTCGGGACAAGTTTTCTTACTTTTTTAAATATATCAAAATAGTTTCTTTTCTATACAGAAGTACAGCCGCACGGCTATACCCTATAAAAAGAAATTTTTAACAGTAGCTGTGCGGCTATACTCTTTAAATAGAATAGTTTTAGAGTATAGCATAGCCATCCGGCTATACGATTTTTGGACGGAAAACAGAAAAACGCACGGCTATACCATTTTAAACCCAAGCGCCATGCGTCCAAAAACGTATGGCCATGAGCTATACCTTTTTTTCCTTCAAAATCTGTAGTCTAGCCGTGCGGCTGTACTATTTTTTAAAAAACATTTCAAAAACCAAGTATAGCAGCCCGGTATAGCCTTTCAGCTATACTATTTTAAACAAAAACAAGGACCCGTCAACGTGTCCAAACCAGTATGGCCGTGCGGCTATACCCTTTTTTTTTATAAAAAAAAACTGTAGTATAGCCGTGCGGCGGTACTAGTTTTTTTATAAGAAAAAATATTTCAAAAACCAAGTGTAGCCACCCGGATGTACTATTTTTTTTAAATAGAAAAAATAACGCTATACCATTTTTAAAGTTACAGAATACTGACTTCGATAGATGACAATGCTACACCATTCTTAGGATCTTGCTTAATGAGCATCAGCAATTTCTCTCTTCAGGCGCTTGTTTAATAAACTATCAAGTCCAATAGCACGGTTGTTTTGATGATATGAATATAGGCATTATTAACATTAACCTTTAAGTTTAGCCAACTGTAAGATCTCACCTTTTCAACTTGGGTAAAATGCTTTTCCTTGTTACCTGAAATCCAAATTATCCAATAATTCCTGATAAGTTGTTTACCAGAAAACATACCTGAGTTTGGGTTGGGAACTGGAACTGGTGGTCAGGACTACAGCAGTTCTACTTGAGTTTAGGAACTTTTGCTTTGTGTTTAGCTGCTATATTTACATATAGTGCTTTGTTAATTTTGTAATGCCGGGAACAGGCTTTTCATGAACTTATTATGGGACTTTACTGGTCTGACCTATTTTTGAATTTTAAACAAATTTTTAGGCAGTTCTGTTTTAGAGAATTTTACACCAGCAGCACTATTACAAATCTGACCCATTTTGACAATTCAAAAAAAAAAAAACTTACTTAAAAGGTAAAAGGAAAGAAACACTGCCATTTTTTACTGTGTAAAATCCTTTGAGGAAGTAACATATGTGCAAATTCTTTCACAACCCAATTTTTAGTGTATATATGAGTTTGTTTTTATTTGAAGTTTGTTGAAGCTATTGTATTTTCTTCTATGATATCGATGTCTTGGTTTGTCATACTGTCTTCTGTTGATTTCTTTTTTCGGGTGCTCTTTCGCTTGGACAGCGAGCATACACTTTCGAGGCTGAACTTGCTTTACTACTTAGAATAACTCACAAATATGGGAAATATGGAGCTCAGGTTATCTTTTCGATGGATGCTTTGGAGCATATCACTTCATGCAGGGCAGTCAACTTTCTCGTAAGTGCTGCTTTCTGTCCTTGAGATGGGTTGGCACTAAGCGTCAAAGAGATGTTCCTGTGGATATCAAGAAGCAAAGGATGGTTATAACTCCTATTCTTAGATTAGTGTTTTCTCTGTTGTCATTGGTTATAAAGGAAGCTTTTGAAATTTCTGGTAATTTTGTCCTAGAATGTTGGTCTTATCATGGCATGCTTCATCTACTAGACACAATTTTACCTGCTGAAATCCATTCAAAATACCTTGCAATTGTGATGTTGGAATCAAAGAAATAACAACGTAGTAGCGAAATTGTTTTTATTTCTTGAGAAGGCTTGAAACAAATAATAACTATTTCTAATGCTGTATTTTTAAGTTGCAGGTCCTGTCAAATACTTGTCAAAGTGTGTGTTGTATCAGCTATATTTTATAGGTGAAGAATAAAATTGTTCGAGAAGTCGTAGATTTTGTCAAAGGGCATAGATCACTTTTTGATCATCTTCTTCGGGAAGACATTTCTCAAGCTGATGAATTGGTGATGGAGCAGATAAATCTGGTTGTTGGGATACTTAGCAAGGTAACTGTTCTTTATAATCTATTTTGGATTGCATGAATTGTGTTAAAGAAGCTGTGGTCAACTTCTCCTGCTTAAAGCTAGCTTCGTTAATGTGCCTCCAAAAATGGTTTTTGAACAGTTTAGGCCTGTAACATGGTTGAGTAGGATATGATCGTATGCGTTATTGAACAGATTTATTCATTATTTATCAGCAAATAGAGCAGTCTTAAGAACTCTTATAGGCGGTTATAAATGATAGGAAAATAAAAACATCACCTTTTATTCTCGTTCACATCAAAACTTCATTTGTATGTTACATGAAGATGAATTTCCTTCGCTTTCATTTTTTTTTGAGGTTGAAATTTGGCTACAGAACTTCGTAACAATCATTAGTTACTTTTGAAGTTTTACATGTACAGATTCGGCCTTCAAAGTGAGGGCCTTGAGAAGGAGTCCATTTTCAGTGATTCTGTCTCCCACATGTTCTCTCTCAAAATTTTCATCTCTAATCCTAGACATTTTGTCATTCTACATATCTCCCCCGACTGTGGGTGGGATGTATCACCTGATGAAAACGCATGCAGATACAAGGAACCATCAGAATCACCAGTATCCACCCAACTATATCCCACTTCCTTTCTCACTCCTTTATCTCTCATCCCTTTCCTCACTTTTGCCACCATTTCCCAGTCCCCTTTCTCAGCATACAAGTTGGACATCAACAGAAAAGAACCCAATTCCGTAGGTTCCAATCTCATCAATGTATCGGCCACTTTCTCCGCCATCTCCACATTCCCATGGATCCTGCAAGCCCCAAGCAGGCTTTGCAACAATGAAAACCCTGGCTGTCCCGGGATGCGACTCATCAATTCCTTTGCTTCCTCCAATTTCCCTGCCCGTCCCAACATGTCCACCATACTTGAATAATGTTGAGGAGATGGTTCAATATGATAGTCTTTCACCATTGAGTGAAAGAGGTGACGGCCCATCTCCACCATTCCCTTTCTGCTGCATGCCGTTAGTATAGAAAGAAATGTGACTGAATCAGGTCTTACCCCTTCTTTCTCC
This sequence comes from Prunus dulcis, assembly GCF_902201215.1. Classification (NCBI taxonomy): domain Eukaryota; kingdom Viridiplantae; phylum Streptophyta; class Magnoliopsida; order Rosales; family Rosaceae; genus Prunus; species Prunus dulcis. Next base: position 208,057 of record NC_047654.1, on the reverse strand, counting down.
ATCTCCTTGAACAATTCTATCACTGAGTCATAGTCTCCATGCCCAGCATATGCAGATATTATTGCAGTCCAAGCAAACTGACTTTTATGAGGCGTCTCACTGAAAACTCTTTTGGACTCACAAATGCTTCCTCGCTTTGCATACATATCAAGAAGAGCACCTGCGATAATTGGGTCAGTCACTAATCCAAGTTTGATCAAGGAAGAGTGGCATCGTTGGCCAAATTTCAGAGAAATATCCTGAGCATCACCAATTGCACTCAAGACACTACCAAATGTGTAATTGTTTGGCTTCGACTCCATAGTTGCTACCAAGAATGTTTTTAGTGCATCTTGACACAACCTGTTCTGAGCAAACCCTGAAATCAAAGCATTCCACGATATGATTTCTCTGCTGTTTAACTCCTCAAAAACTTTGATGGAGTCATGCATGGACTCAAACTTAGCATACATGGTGATCAAGCTGTTGCAAACATTATGCTTTGATAAAAAGCCAGTCTTTATGCAAAACCCATGAATCATTTTGCCTTCCTCCACCAACTTCCTAATTGATATAGCATGGATTAGTCCAACAAATGTAACATCATTTGGATATACTCCATCCAATCTCATCTCATTAAATAGAGAGATGGCATCTTCTTCGTCTATAGAAATCATAGTCGTCCAAGACACTACGTTGCGACCATTCATGCAATGAAATACTAATTTTGCATCTTCAGTAACCTCACACTTTGAATATGTCGAGATCAATACATTACAAACTGAAACATGACTTCCATATCCTGATTTAATTGTCAAGCCATGTATCTGTTTCCCAAGTTCTAAATTCATTTCATGACCGCAAGCTGAAACTGCACTAGTAAATGAGACATGATCTAACCCCACCCCTTCTCTCACCATCTCAATAAAGACAAAAATCGCTTCAAGCCCATGATTTCCCTCTTGAGAGTAACCTGATAGTATTGCATTCCATGAAACCAGATCCTTATTCGCCATTTCATCAAACACACTCCTAGCTTCTATTAACCACCTCCACCTCGAATACATACTTATAAGTGCATTTCCAACAAAAACTTCACCATCTAAACCAGATCTAAATATAAGAGAATGCAGTTGTAATCCAAATAGAAAATCTTCATGATCCGCACAAAAAGCAAGAACCGTAGTACAAGTCACTGGATAAAAAATAACTCCATTAAAATTCATCCTAAGAGCAAAATTCAATGCACCCTCACCTGTTCGAAAACCCGAAAGAATAGTATTCCAAGAAACTATATCAGTATAACAGTCTCAGAGATAAGTAAGGCACAATCAAACTGTCCAGCTTCAGTGTACATACTCATCATAGAATTTGAAACCGTAGTATACGAAGCAAACCCAGAAGAAACTGTGAACCTGTGAATTTGGCATCCGGGTTTGGGGTCGCCTTGACAGCAAGGGTAACGGTAACTTCATCGATGTTATGAGAGAAATGTAGTTGAAGTTGCTTACTGAACATGTCAATGGCTCTAAGTGGAAGGTTTCTGTGCAAGTAGTTGAGCATAGAGGGGTTAGTTGAGGCTGCATTTGTTTGGGGATTTTGGTCCAACGGTTGGTGCTCATGTCTGAATGAATGGTAATAACAGCAGCTAGCATACCGTTGGTTGGAGGGTTTTGAAATTCAGTTGGCAGATAACCATGAGAAACAAACAAACCCCCGATTCAGTCGTTGATGGGTAGTGTCGGATCGAGACAGCGAGCTTTAGTTAGGAATTTTAGGGCACGGGTTCGAACCCCAGCTTCCAAAGCTTCTTTCCCAATTTTGAAGCATTTCAAGGCATCGTCTCTGTTTCCGTCCATCTCAAAAACTTTGGCTTTTTGGGCCTTGCTGAACTTATACATGTTGGTTATATTATTTTGAGGTTTTTTGCAGGTATAAAGAATCGTAAAAGAGATAAGGTTGCATACGATGAGCTAAGTCAGTTCATAAGGTTGCATACGGTGAGCCAAGTCAGTTCATGTTGTAATGGCAAATGGCAAACAACACGAGGGGTTGGAAGACCCCTTGGAATGACGGAATATTGGTTGTGGACTCCACAGGCGAGCCCTTGGGTGCACGCCAAGTGCTCGACAGAAGTCCTTCCTCCTTTGGCCGTCACTGTGCAACACTCTACTGCTGCGCGCAAGGGCTTATTTTTTTAAAAAAGCTTTCGGTACACAGACACAAAAACGAGAAGAACCCAAAAACAGGCGAGCAACCTAGAAAGCTGAAGCCTCAAGGAGTTAAGGCTCTACTCTACCAGATACAACATGGAAAATTATCAAAACAAAAAAAAGTAGTAGTAAAATGCATACGGAGATAATAAGGCAAGTACAAATGCTGCTTGATTGCATGAACTTTTGGGTCAAAAGAATTATATCTTAATATGCCGCCAATACAATCCAGCTAAATATTGGTTATCCCTACTCCATCTTGCATAGAAAAAATATAACAAGGAAAAATAGATAAAGAAATCAGTTACAAACCCCCACCAAATAGTTGTCTGATGATTCCTATGGGCATTTGCATCTGAATTTGCATAACATGTAAAGCAACAACTTGTAGATAATGAGCACATTGTAAATCAATCAAGAAGAAATACAAAAAACATAGTTGGAGGATTTCCATATCATAGTGTAAAACCATTATTCATAGACAAAAGGGAAAACAAAAAATAGATAAGTAATCCAACCTACCAACCTTAAGTTGCTAACATTAGAAGCGGGAGAGCAAAGCTCACATAAGAACCCAATAAACAAGGAAATCGACTATGTTTCATCTTTGTCCTCGACGCTTTGCATCTCCTACTTTTAGAAAAACATAGGAGCACCGAATGTTGAAACATCTTACTTGCTGCCCCTCTTGGCCTTAGATCCACATTTTCTAGATCTTTGTTTGCCGCCACGTTGTTCAGTGGATTTCTTAGTCCGGCCATCAGAATTAGAGGCAGAGCAACGAGGCACATGATGTCCAGGCACCGAAGCAGGGAACCCAACAGCAGGAGTTCCAACAAGAGCACAGCAGACTCCTGCTTGGTGGCCAAAACACCATGTCCATGCCCATAAGCATTTTTCATCTGCAAACCGAGGCGCAAAGTGTGATTCTCAGCGTAGCAGCACTGGAGCAAACGCCCCAGTCTCCTGCATTCGCCTTCCAAGTACTTGCTCTTCATCTCCAGATCCCTCACATACATTTTTTTCCTCTCCCTTGATCTCACCGCTGCATCCTTGTTTCTCAGCTGCCTGGAATAATCCAAACCACATTCACTAGTATCATATCACATCGTAATTATTATTATTTCCCCAATAATTTATTTATCTATTTTTGGCCCTTTGCCTAAAACATATTTCACTTCATCTCTCATTAAAGGATTCAATAAACCAGACTTGTTATGCAAATAGTAACCATCCTCTCATAGAATTATTTACACAACCACAGTAATTAAAATATAAATAAATTAACAATAAGCATACTTTGATTTTAATTTTAATAAATGTTCAAAACCCTAAAACGAAGATTTACAATTAATAAATAATAAATAACAAATTAATGGTACCTTCTCCTTTTCTTGGAGATAGGATCGCCGGCGTCGGCAGCGTCATCGTCATCGTCATCGTTGAGCGGGGATCGGTCGAGTTTCTCCTTCTCGGAGTCGGCGGAGGCGTTGGAACCGGCATCGGTGGAAGGCGAGTAGACGAGTATATCCGCCAAAAACTTCTCATAATATTCAGCATTAGTGGGCTCCACCGAATCCGGAACAACCAGGTTGCCGTTGACATCGTCGTCTTTCATCAGAATGGTCTCGATCTCGCCGATCCAATCCGGGGATGAGTTGGAGGGAGCATCCTCCACCGTTGATGATGGTGATGGTGATGATGAACCAGTCGCCGTGACGACTGGATTTTCCAACTCCAACACATCCTCCAAGGTATTTGAGCCGTCGAACAAAAAATCCCAATCGATTTCTCCGATTATGTCATTCTCACTGTCCAGAAATCCAACATCTCCTTCCAATTCCATAAGCAAAAGAAATATCTACAAAAATCTAATTCGAAGTCGAATTCTAACCTAGAGGATACGAGGACCCTGGAGGAGGGCTATATTAAATAATGGCATAGACGACCATCTAGATATTTAGGTGGTGTTTACTTTTCCTGGAAACGCGTCGTCTGCTCTGCGCCAATCAGACTCAGACTCTTGGTGAGCAAGGAAACGCAAGAAGGACACGTGAGATGATGATCTTGAGCCACATAGGATTTGCCGTGGTGAAATCATCGGACCAATAGTATCTAGCCAGCTAGGCAATCAGAGAGCTCTTTCGATTACACGAGGGATCCTTTCGCCATGTCAGATGTCACTCACCTTATAAATTTTGAAATATATAGCCCCGGTCCTAGATGGAAAGACTCATTTTGAGCGCAAAAAAGAAGAATGAGTAATCTTAAGACTCGTGTAGGGTTTACTGAGTCATCTTCTAGTTAGTCATTCTCGTGTTAAATTGTGATTTGTTCATAAGAGTTTAAAAGTCCATGTCTATTCAATCAGAATTATAAGAAGTTTAAAAGTCTTTAGTGGACTTTTTATTTTTTTTAAGTGTATAAAAATTATATTCGTGTTAAATTGTGAGAGTAGTATTACTAACATTATAGTCGTAAATACAACGAGGTACTAGAAATTACCTTCCCAATTTGACTATAAGTATACAAAGAAGTACTTTTTTGATTTCATATATTTTCATAAATCACTTTTTATAAGTAACACAAAAGCCATATGATCATAATCTCTATGCGTATTGTTAGAAACAATGGCGGATCCATGAATTTTTTATAGGGGTAGGCTAAATTTATATATATATATTATAAGCTTTTTTTCTCTTGAAACAAAAATGTAAATAAAATTTTATAAATCAAACAAAGTCACATTACAAGCAAATATAACACAAAGAAGTACAAAATATAAATAAATATCAAATCAACCACATCGTCCAACTTCAAAAATACATGTTCGTTTGCAATTTTTTTTTAAAGAGCTTGCCATTCGAATCTCATCACGTTGATTGATTGGATGTTCACAAATTGGAATGCACCTTAGGATCCTGTTCTAAAGAAGCAATATCAAACTCTTTAGGTTCAACTACTTGATATTCGAGTTCAGAAAGTTTCTCAGGAACTGAAGTATCAACATTAGATGCAGAAGGTGTATCTTTGTTATTGTTACCACTTTTTTTGAAGAATGAATAAATAGCTTTTCCTCTTTTTGTCGGTCTATTATCATCATATGACATGATATCATAACAAGAAATACTACACACCAAAAATCATATATGCTTTAGAAATGAGCTATTATTTACTTTACGTAGATTGGGCTATTATTAATTTATTATATTTATTTGGTGTAGTGGGCTAATATTTATGGAGTAGAAATAAACTTATAAAATTTAAACCATATTTAATATTAGAAATCTTCCCCTAGGCTGGAGCCCACCCCAGCCTAGGCATAAATCCGCCCTTGGTTAGAAATTCAAACCATGTCTAATGAGTTCCTTAGATGAAAGCTCAATTGATAAGGGTCTATTTGGTATCCTACTTGGATCTAATTTTATAAACTCATGAATAGATTTTAAGTTCAAAGCCACAAAACCCCGCTTAGTAGGCCCATTTTTAAAAACTCAAAAAACCCTCATTATTAAAAACAAAACAAAAAAGAAATTTTATAGTTTTTTTTTTTTTTAGATTAACTATCGATACCCCCTGAACTTGTATGCTATTTTCAATTTGCCAATTCCCCCTACCATGTTTTCTTCTCCTCCCATTCCCCATGACCACCACCCACCGCAAGCCACCCTCCACAACCACCAATCCTCACCCACAGACCCCTCCCCCATTCTATTTTTTTCACCCCCAGACCATGCACCCCACCCCACCACCACCACCCTCCCCCCCTTCCCCCCTTTTTATGACAACAACCCCCACTCCTAAGATGTTCCCAAGCCATCGCAGCCCAACCTACGTCTACCGACCTCCACCTTGATTCTCTCTCTCTTTCTCCTCATTGATCTAGCCCCCAAATCGAATTGAGATATTGAGTCAGATACGGCTTGTAGATGCGTCGTTCCAAAAGATCTGACTTGCAGATGGGAATCATGGGTTTTTACTTATAGAAGTTTTCGGGTTTGAATAGCCCTTGTAGCAATGTGACTAGGAAAATTTTTGCCATGTGGGCAATGGTTTTTTCATTCAATGACTAGGCTGTAGCAATGTGACCAGGAAAACCTTAGGCAGCCGTCAGCAGCGGACAAACCTCACCTTCATCGTCGACGAGGAGGAGCAATTCTCTGTTGAATGGTGTTGAGGCCCAAAAAGTCACGAGAAACCCAAAGACATTTAAAGCCCTATATAACATATAATGTTGGTCATGCATTAATCTAAGCAGTATTTTGGGAATTAATTCATTAAATAAATATAGAAATAGTATGCATGCCATGCCAAGCCAATAATACATTTTTCATATGTCAATCACCTACCAAGCTCACATGAACCTAAGTCATATGGTTTACAAGGCTTGCACGAGGGATTGTGGTGTGAAAGGTTACGGAGGTCCACAAGGCCCACAAAAGCTCTTGGATAATGAAGACTTTGGGCTAACTACTTGGGAGCACTAAAGTCCAAGCCCATTGTTTAGAGTTCGCCAATGTGGGTGAGCAAATGAGATATCCTTCAAGCACTCCCTATTACCCTCTGGAAACAAGCCAATTCTGACACCTCACTTTACCCATAGGAATATTCATTTTTCAATGCCTAGCTTTGCTTGTTGGAAATAATAATGTCCCAATGCTTCTTTTTACATGTTGGAAATAGAATGGTTTCATCACCTCCTTTTATCCATTAGAAATAAAGGAAAGCCCTTCCCTTCTATAAATTAGAAGCCATGACAGAAGTAGAAAACAACATCTATTGGTTGCTTAAACACCCCAGCAACCATCAGACCACCTTTCCTTCCTCCCTTCGGCTGCTGTAAGCATTCCAGCAGTCATCCTAGCCATTCCTTAGCTATCACAACCATTCTTCTACTTTCTTAGCCTTGAAATCCTTCATCTTCCCTATAAAACCTCACCAAGCATAACTTAAAGCTTTTCCTTTCTCCTCATACCCTTCCAAGCTATAAACAACATAACCTTCAAGCCTCAAGCTTTTCCTTCCATCATCCTTCTCTTGAAACTCTTAAATCACCATAGCCATAGCCATAGCTACAAACAACAAGTTCTCAACACCCAAACTCAAGCCTATCCACACCAAACCAAGCACATGCATTCTCATTTGCTAAAGTTGCAAGTCTTTAGCTCCTACACTCCAAGCTCTCACGCCAAGCTCGCACAATCTCTATTCAACATCATCAAGTCATCTTCAACCATGCAAAAGCACGACCAAGCATTCGTCAAGCTGCTGGAAATCTACTCAAGCCACCCATCCTTTATCTTCATCTCTCTCTCTCTCTCTCTCTCTCTCTCTCTCTCTCTCTCCATAGTCAATACCTTTTTGGTAAGAAAACACAGACATCACAAGCTCTTCGTCTAGCTGCCGAAAACACCCAAAATCTCAAGCCTTAATCCTTTCTTTATGCTCATTTTCTCTTAGCTCCCACACCATAAGCCTCTCATGTCAAGCCTAGTAGTATCTTGATTCACCAAAGCAAACTCTCATGCCCAGCCTGTGCAACATCAATGCACCATCTCCAACTCTCCCTCTAGCTACGGGACAACACAGAACACGCAGCCGCTAGTAGAAGAACAAAATACTCCCCTAGGATTTGCTTCTCCCTTAGGATGCTTTGGGCCTAGTTCTCGTTAACTCATAAAAAGGCAACAAAGGCTTGATTCATCACTCTATGGCGGTCCAAGAATCAACAAGCCCGGACGGGCCTTCCAATGGAAAAAGACCCCAACAAATGGTTGGCGTGACGCATCTGGATTCATTTTCCTCACCCAACCCATATGAGTGTGTGAGAGAGAGAAAAGTTGTGTCCATCACAAACCCCCTAACGAACCCAGAACCCAGCTAGGCCAGCCCCCCGGTGGGTGTTTTCTTCTCCCTTATTCCCCCATGACAACCATTCCTTCTCTCTCTCCTCCCCCCAACCCCCCAAAAAAAAAAACTCTCTTTCCCATTCGAGCTCAGGGAAGGCCAAGGTGAAGTTGGTAGGCCCCTCTATTTATTAAAATGATTTATTTATTTATTTTAGATTTCATATTATTTTATTTTATAGTATGTAATTATTTTAACATATATATGACTAATTTGCTCTCATATTTAACCGCAAATTAGATAGATGGTAAGGGGAATTGGCACTAAAAATTAGTTCGTGTACTTCGTTTTCCAAACAAAACAAAAAAATGTTGAGGGTGTAAATTGAAAGTAGCATACAAGTTCAGGGGGTAAATCGACAGTTAACCCCTTTTTTTCTTCTCTCTCCTCCCTCTGTTCACGCTCTCTCTCTCTCTTCCCCCCCCCCCCCTCCCCGGGTTAATTTCAATTTGTGAATCTAGGGTTTCTAATTTTCTAATTTTAATTTCAATTTTTTTAGATCTTAATATTAGGTTGGAATTCAATACCAAACAAGTTTTTAGATCTCAAAATCACTATTTGAAAACTCATATTTTTAAAAAGAACGATAGTTTTTTAATTTACTTTTTTGAATAGAATACTGAACATGCCCTAAATTTTTCTTTCTTTCGAACTCTTCAAATAAAACATTCTTCAGTGAAAGAAAAAGCATGTGTGCATGAAAACAGATAAAATAATTTAATCTTTAGTTCGAGGTTTCTTTATCAAGCATTGAGCTACATTTTTACAAACTATATACGAAGTGAGAATTTATTTGTCAACGGTGAAAGGAAAGGTTGTATTTTTGGCAGACTGAAATAAGAAATTCTAAAGCAGATTAAAAGGTGTTCTCTTTGCATACACAAACAGTATCATAAACGTAAAAACTCTGTCAAACAAACATATATCACAGGCCATAAGTCTGTTTGCCGAAGACTTTCTCAACCTTGAAAAGTAAACACAATCTTAACGTATCCAACTTGAAATTGAAATTCCTAAGCATGTGTAACGCTTTAGAGATAAAGCGTTGATTAAAGAATGTATCACGCAACACTGCTACAAGCAAAATGTTTTTTGCTGTCATCTAGGAAGGCTGTTGGAAGGGAAATTGCGTAAGGGGTCCTCCCGCAACAAATCCGTTTCCCTGCCACAAAGCAACAAAAGCAAATGCTTCTTAGCAATTGAAACGAACAGCTTATCAGATTCAAACCAAATGTCTCAACAAACTAGTTCGCTTACCTTTTGAGAGCTCGCTCTTCCTCCTGTCGAAGCTGCAAGGCTGAAGATTTGGCACTCTCAACATTCTTTCTATGTGTCCTGGTAACGAAACTGTAAGAAGTCAATAAAGTGATAACAGACCATAAAAGATTGACTTGCAACCTCCACGTTTGAAAGAGCTTTTAATCAAGAGTTTCGGAACTAAAATGCAGTACCACAGAACAGAAGCTGCTCTAGATTGTTGCAACAACTTAACATGACTTTCGGTTTTTTAAAAGAGTACCCAAAATGGGATTTAAAAAAAACTAATTGTTGAACTTATAGAAGTCTGTCACATTACTCACTCTTCACATCCTTCATCAACAAAAACCTCAATACAGGCACTACTAGCACCTGCTCCTCCAGTTCTAGATCCAGGTCGCTGTGGAATCTGAAAGAATTAAACCAAGTTTGCGGTTGGATAACTCACTGTGAGGATATCAAAGTATCAACTATATATTGGAGCAGGGGAGAGGAGGAAACCTTGTATGATCTCCACTTGGTAGGGATTGCATTATTTTCTTTGTTTCTCTCTGCCCTAGGTCCAAGGCTGTGCCAAGAATTCACGTCTGGCTTTGACACATCTGGATGGTGATGAGAGCCAATATCAGCAGAATTTGAATCCTTATAAATGTTAATGTTAATCGGAGCCAGAACACGATCCCTATAAAACCAGGGCAACATAAGATCTCATGCACAAGTTTGCTAACAGATCATCAACGCAATAGCATGTCCGCAGGCAAAACAAAGTATGTGCATATATTCACTATAATCCACTGAAGGGAAGAAGATTGATAAAAAGAAGAACAAGAAAGAGAGATGACTATGGAATGTACGGAGTCATGAATAATACAAAGCACAACAAAGCATAAGGAAGTTTATATGTCCAGAGATAAAAATTGTGAAATAAGTTATGAAAATGGAAAATTTAAATAACCAGAAAAGCTAAATAGATACTTAATTGATCTGCCACATAGTTGTACAAAGTTATCTATTGCAGAAATATAAATCATGTTATGATTAATTAATGGCATGAAGATGTGTTCAAAATCACTTTCGTTGTACATTACAGAAACCAAACAAAGAAAGCTGAGTTTCTATGCTATGCTATGCGCATTACTATCAATTTCCATTTTTAAGAAAAAGAAACTGATCAAAACTAAAAACCCATTAACCACCTTCTTTTCAAATCTAATTGCTTGTGCAAAAATTGGCATATTGAACTGATAATGAACATACAGCTTATTTGGGTTTACAGGATACATTAACAAGTTCTTGAGGTTCATTACAGGTCAGTCAAATACTTTTACTCAGAATACTCCAACCAACCTAGAGAATAAAGCATTTAAAAAACTATATATGCTCACCCTTTTGGCTTTGAATCCTTCTTAGAAAGATCAGAGCTGTCCAAAGTCTGCATTCCTGCAACATGGCGAGGCATAAATAATGCACTAATATAATAATCCAAAAAATAGCAAGGAAACTTACTATTTTCTCCCCTGGAAAGGACAGTTCCAAAGCTTCGGATGGGTAAGCGTTTCTCCGTTGAATCCTCCTACAAGTTCAATAAGATTGAACAGTAAATGGCTTGCAGAAAACAAAACTATAATATGTCCTGCATTAACAGTAAATGGGTTTGCACACCTCTGAAGCTTTTGGTCTGCTCATTGAGCGAGCAATAAATTTCCTATATGCATCCTTCAATTTTTCTATGGGGCGAGCATTCCTGTAAAGTGGAATAGTTAATGCAGGTCTACAATGTGTAAGAAACATGAGAAGGAGATACCAAAATCAACATAAGGTAACCTGGAAATTCCAAGATTAAATATTTCATTGGCAGCTTTCATCTTGTTCTTGGATTCCATGACCAAAGCATATGATATGTAGAACACAGAATGTGTCTTCCCAATTTCATTTGCATCGAGAAAACTGTATATGACTTGAGCATCCGCACAATTTTCAGCCTGCAGAACCAATTTCAATCGCAACGTTACTTATTAGACAATTGAGGATCTGAAACTTGCACCTACAAGTGGATTGCTAGAACTAAAAACAAACTAATCTTAGATATGAATATGGGAAAGAAAAAGAACTCACATATTCCAACCAGACTTTGAGATAGCGGAGATCATCCTTGTAGCGGTCTGAATGCCAAAATGTACGCACACATTGCTCGTACATCACAACCAACCCTGAGCAATCTCCACCAGGTGGAAATGCTTCCTGAACCCACTTGATACACCTTTAAGAGAGAGACGGAGAAATTTAAGGAAAATATAAAGGACTGTCTCAAACAAGAACAAAAAATCCTACATCTTTTTTTTCTTTTTTCTGCAACAAGAACCCATTTACGAAATCGAAAATATGGAAATGAAATTATTCATAAAATTGAAAATTGAAAGTAGAGAGTAGTCAGTCAGTAGTACTCACTCAAGCCATGGGTGGAGAGGGTCTTCTCCTTTATACTCGTCAATCGCTTGAATCAATCGCCTAATGAGGATTAAATTTTAAAAAAAATTTAAGGTAAACAGGCACACGCATAGAAAAGCATATAAAGATTTGAACTTTGAAGAAGGAAGACCTTCGTTGGTCAAAGAGGGACTTCTTGATGTCATTGTCGTTGTGAGCTTTGAGAGCGTCGTTTAAGATGGCGATTTTGCGGCCTCTCTTCAGGGGCCTTACATTTTCCTTAAACAGCTCCCACTCGTTCCCCGTCTCTCGCTTCGATGCCAGAAACTCCGTCTCTGGATCCAACATCTCTACGTTCTCTATCTCTGTTCCAATATCCGCCATCATCACTCACCCAGTCGCTGAGTCACTGCATAATTTTAAAAGTTAATTTAGATAAATAAATAAAACTTCAAAATCCATTCCCTAAAGAAGGATTTAATCTTGAGGGAAATAAAAAATAATAAATAAATAATAAATAAAAACCGCTCCTTTTTCTTACCGGGACATAATCAAAATTATTTCAGTAATAATTTCATGCTTGGTTTCACAAATTTCAACAGTCACGGAAAATGGAGAAATTTTAGTGAAACGTGAAGCTTACCTGCGGACAGGCCAAAAAGGAATCCAACCAAAACTCAGGAGTGAAAGATCTGAGAAAAGAGAGAAGAGTGAAGTATCGGACTTTCCGGGAGTGGATGACGACTTGAAACCTCTCGATGGCGGAAGAAAGGATGAGCTTAGATTAGAGATTGATAGGGGTGGTGGGCTGGAAGCCTGAAGAATGTGTGTATGTGTGTGTTTTATTTTTTATTTGTTAATTTGAACTTTGAATAATTTTATGACCGTTTAAATTGAAAGTTCAAATCCTATACCTCTATCCCGCTCCAACGCTTGATGCTTTTTCTTATGTCTACGGGAGGTCCGTTTTGGTAAACTGCCCTTGGTTAGGTCAAATGTCAAAACATAATGTTCTCGTTTGGTTTGGTTGGGGGGGAAGCTTTCCTCCAAACCAAACTTTAGGTCCCGTTTGGTTTATGGAATGAATTTGAGGGAAAATTATTTTCCATGTCATTCCCCAAGAAATAGGAATGGAAAATTTATTTTCCACATTTAGTAATGCTGGGAAAGTAACCAGGAAATATCACTTTATTTCTTTTCCCATGTTTGTTTTGAGTAGGAATGGAAAACAAAGTTTGTATAAATTTTCAATTATACCCATATTAAATCAAATAAAAAAAGAATGCATTTAATGATATATTGTAATTCTAAATTGTTAATGGGGATAAAATGGTCATAAAAAAAATATGTATTTAATATTAGCTCATTTTTCCAAATTTTCCCATGATGAGGGAAAACAAAATCCAAGTTGGAAGGATAGCTTCACTTTTCCCCTTACTTTCCCATGAGCCAGGCAACGATTTCCCATACTTAGACTTACCAAACATGGGAAAGCAATTGATTTCCTATTCCCAAGTCTCCTTTCCCATAAACCAAACTGGCTTGGATCTTCCCAAGGGATGGAAAATGTCATTTTCCATGTTTAGTAATGCTAGGAAAGTAATTAGGAAACACCACTTTATTTCATTTTCCATGTTTCGTTTGCATAGGAATGTAAAACAAAGTTTGTAATTTTTCAATCATACCCATATGAAATCAAATATAAAAAGAATACATTTAATGTTATATTGTAATTCTAAATTGTTAATGGGGACAAAATGGTAATAAAAATGTGCATTTAATGCTAGCCCATTTTCCCAAAATTTCCCATGGGAATGGAAAATGAAACCCAATGGGGGAGGAGTGTTATATTTTCCCCCTTATATTCTCATGTGTTAGGCAACTATTTCACATGTTTAGACTTACCAAACATTACCAAACATGGGAAAGCAATTAATTTCTCATCCCTAAGCCTCATTTCCCATTAATCAAACACAACCAATGAGTGAATAGCTGTTTTACTCGTCAACTATCACGCTAATATGACGTTACCTCTCGATTATCTTATACCAATTTAATACTCAAACTTATAAGAAAGAAAAATTCTGCCCCTATCAAGTTTTTCGAATTCCAACCAATTTTCTATCAAAAAGCCCCACACTTCTCACATGCGCTGTAGTTTTTAAAATTACAAATTACAAATTAAATAACAAATAAAAAAGCATAAGCCCACCCACGACCTTAACCAGTCCCGACATCCCCCTCCCAAGCACACACACCCCTTCCCCCTAACCCTTATACCTGTCGTCACCCTTCCCAGCCTCGATATCCCACCAACCTTCCTATCATCAATATCCCAGGAACCTTCCCAACCAGATATCCCACCAACCTTGAAGAAGTAGAAGAAAGAGTTGTGAGGACAGGAATGATTTCACTAGTCCCACACACATGGACAGAAGGAATATAATACAATCTTTGAAGGATGTTAATCAATAGGAGAAGATAACCACACACAAAAGTAGTTGCAATTCCTATTTCATCCCCTCTGCTCTAATCGTTAACACTTTTCTTACAATAGGTTCCCAGTCCCCAACCCGCCACCGCCACAATAATATTAACTTTCAAATCGGATGAGTAATTCTAGAGCAAGAAAAAAAAAAATATATATATATATATATATATATATAAATGATGAAATGAATCTCGTGTCTTTTCTTGGACTTTTCTATTGGATTTTTTGCATAACCCTTCCACACACTTATCCTCAAAGCCCTGCTCCCGCACCCTACATGATCCCTAGAAAGTGATGGGTTTCCCTCGTTAGTGGAGGAGAAAAAAAGAAGGAAAAATAAATAGTAAAATAAAATGAAAGAAAGGACGGGAGAATTTGAAGAAAATGAATGGAAGAGAAAATTAGAAAAACTCTCCTTCATGCAAGGCCACCAATTAGTTAGGAATGTTGGCTATAAAAGGAGTTGCCTTCTTTCAGTTCAATGTATCCCTTAGAAAACCAAAACTTAGAGAGTTTTGAGAGATAAGAAAACCTCACTTGTGTGAGAAAGAAAATCCTCTTAAGAGAAAAACCAAGAGAGTTTAGCCACCAGTGTTTGGTGAGATTATTATTGTATTCCCATTAATTTCATAATGGAACATATTGAGTGTTATTTTTGCCCATTTTATTTACACAAGGCTGGGAAAAGTCAGATATTGCGACTGCCAAATTTATTTATTGTCTCTTTTATTTTTCACCATCTTTCCCAACAAGTGGTATCAGAGCTTCGGCTTAAAAATTATATTCTTCTGTAATTTAAGATGGAGGAGTCGTGGTCATCATCGTCAGCAACAATGTTAAAATTGACTGCATTCAATTACTCCATTTGGAAGCCAAGAATTGAGGACATCCTTTACTGCAAGGATTTGTATGAGCCCCTTCAATTGCTGGGACAAAAATCAGAAGGGAAGTCAGACGATATATGGAGCATTCTGAATAGAAAAGCTGTCAGACAAATCCGACAATAGGTGGATCAAAATGTGTTCCACCATGTGGCATAAGAGATGGATGCATATAAATTACGGACAAAATTGTCGTCCATGTAAAAGCGGAAGACCACTCAAAATAAAGCCTCAGTTATCCGACGGTTGGTAAACCTCAAGTACAAAGATGGTCGAAGTGTTACCGAGCATCTTAGTAACTTCCAAGGTTTGATCAACCAATTGACGAATATGCAAATGGTGCTTGATGATGGGTTACAAGCACTAGTGTTACTCAGCTCTTTGCCTAATAGCTGGGATACACTAGTAGTGTCCTTAAGCAATTCAGCTCCTCAAGGCGTTCTTACATTGAACATAGTTAAAGATAGCATGTTTAATGAAGAAGCAATGAGGAAAGAACAAGGTGTAATAGTCGAGTCAGAAGCCCTCGTCTCAGAGTATCGTGGAATAACTAGCAATAGAAAATTCCACAGGGGAGACAAGTTAAAGTGCAGGTCAAGAGATGGCTCCATAGGGAGGTCCAAGACAAGAAGGGACCTAGAATGTTACCATTGTGGCCAGATAAATCACATGAAAAGAGAGTGCAGGCTGTTTAAACGAGAGCAAGATAGAGGTAATGAAAATAGCAATGCCAAGCACACGACCGCAACTACCTCTGGTGGAAATGAGGTAATTATTCTATGTGGTGATGGCTTTATTAATTTTTCCTCTCAAGATGCATGCTAGATAGTGGATTTTGGTGCATCATTACATGTCACCTCACGAAAAGACTTCTTTACATCTTACACCAATGGAGATTTTATTAATGTGAGGATGAGAAATGACAAATTGTCCAAGATCGCGGGAAGAAGAGATGTTTCCTTTAAAACCAACACAAGTTGTCACTTGGTTCTCAAGGATGTAAAATATGTTCCAGACATGCGTCTCAATCTAATCTCCACCGGATTACATGATGATGAAGGATACATCAATGTCTTTGCCAGTGGCTGACCTACAGAGGCTCAAGGAGACGCAGGTGCACCTCCCCTCACCTGAAAATACCATAGCAGTAATTCATCTTAAGCTCTTGGGCGGCTAGGTAGCTAGGCAAGAATGCCCACAACCTGTTAGTGGAAAAGCTGGAGTGAAGAGCAACAGCAACAAGCACGATCTGTTTTTCTTTTTAATGATCTGGCCAAAACGGATCGCTTTGGACCATATCAATTAATATGTTTTAGAATCTCTGTGTGCATTACACGTGCTTAATTTTTGTTTTATTCAAGACCACATCATGCTGCAGCTTTAGTTTAAGGGTAGAGTAGTCATTAGAGTTTGATGGCTTAACCTAGAAACACTTTGATATATATATATATATACATACTGAACATTAAAATGCGGTTGAATTATTAATGAAATTATTTGTTAATTTAATCTTCAACACAAGGAAATAAATTGCAAGTTCTTCTTCTTCTTTTTTTTCTTTTCCCTGAATATATAAATTGCACATTTATGACCAGCGAATTTTGTTAGTTCATATATACATTACAATATTGTTAATCCAAGTAATCAATATATTCAAATCATGAATGTGCATCATGCAAGTTTTTTAAAATAAAAAACAAAAAATTTATCAGTGAATTTTTTTTATTAATAAGAAAATGTTATTTCTTTCATGAATTATGAATAATAATAGTATCAATTCAATTATAATTGTTATTTTTATCTAAACAACTGACAATTTCCAAAGTAAATTTTTTTTTTTTTGGGTGTGGAACAGTTAGCCTTTGAAATGTTGCACCTCCTCTTAAAAATTCCTAGATCCGCCAGTGGTCTTTGCTGAAGGGAAATAGAAACTCAGCAAGAACTCTTTTGTCCCAGCACGAGGGAAGAAGGAGAACACCCTATACATAACACATGCAAAAGTCAATAATGGGTATGTAAATGCTCTCACAGAAGACTCGATCAAGCTATGACATAAATGGCTTGGTCACATGAGCGAGAAAGGATTGCAAATTCTAGCTAAAAGAGAGGCACTGACTAGGATGAAGAAAGGCATACCTCTAAAATCATGCATGCATTGCTTGGCTAGAAAGCAGCATAGGGCTTTGTTTCAACATGGACCTGCACAAAGAAAATCCAATCTATCGGATGTTATGTACTCTGATGTTTTAGTACTCTTGGTGGTGCAAGATATTTTGTTACCTTCATTGACGATCATTCTAGGAAGGTATAGGCTTATGCACTTAAAACAAAAGATCAAGTATATGAAGTTTTCAAACTGTATAATGCTAGCGTTGAACGAGATACTGGTAGAAGCTTGAAATGGATTCGCACCAATAACGGAGAAGAATATATGGGGGCGTTCTAAAACTATTGTAGAAGTAATGGAATCAGGCATGAACGATCTGTTTCGAAGACTCCTCAACATAATGGCATAGCTGAGAGAATGAACAGAACAATTGTTGAAAGAATAAGAATAATGTTATCTCATGCCAAGCTGCCCAAAAGCTTTTTGGGTAAAGCCCTAATGACTGCGGTTGATCTATTCAACCTTTCTCCTTCAACTCTTTTTGAATGATGATGTCCCGAACTAGTTCTAATCAGGAAAAGACATTTTCTACAATCATTTGAAAGTGTTTAGTTGTAGAGTTTGTCGAAAGAATATATCTTCGTCGGATATGGGAATGAAGAATTCGGTTACAGTTTATGGGATCCTGTAGCTAGAAAGATTATTATAAGTAGAGACATTGTCTTCGTTAAAGGTCAAAACACTAAAGACATTCAAAGAGGTGATAAACCTGATAATCCCAGAGAATATCCAGCTAACTTGGTTCCAGTTCCTCCTCCATTGGAGCACAATGACAAGCAAGATGAATCTAATGATACTGATGATCTAGCTAATGATCTTATTATTAATTAACCAGTTAATGATGATGTGAGTGATGATCATACAACTGATGGTATAGTAGATGATGTAGCTGATGATGGGCTAGAAGCACAAGCCTATGAAGAGCTAACAGCCGAATTCCAACTAAGAAGATCGACCAGGATTTGGAGACCTTCAAGTAGGTATCTCTAGATGATCACATTATCCTAATCGACGGGGGAGAACCAGAATGCTATGGAGAAGTATTAATTCATGATCAACAAGATAAATGGTTGAAAGCCATGCATGAAAAGATGCAATCTCTACATGTGAACCACACATATGATCTGGTGAACCTACCAAAAGGTAAAAGAGCACTCAAGAATAAATAGGTGTATCGACTAAAGACTGAAGAAAATAACTCCAAGCCCAGGTTTAAGGCAAGGTTAGTTGTGAAAAGTTTCAGTCTTAAGAAAGGAATTGACTTTGAAGAGATTTTCTCACCCGTAGTGAAGATGTCATCCATACGGGTTGTACTCGGTTTGACTGCAAGCCTAAATCTCGAGAACGAACAGCTATATGTGAAGACAGCTTTTCTCCACGGATATCTTGAAGAAGAAATCTACATGGAGCAGCCAGAAGGATTCAAAGTCAATGACAAAGAAGATTTGTTATGTCGTCTGAATAAGAGCTTATATGGACTCAAGCAGGCACTTCGACAATGGTACAAGAAGTTTGATTCCTTCATGATTAAACACAGATGTCGGAGGACTACTTCAAACCATTGTGTATTTGGAAAATATTTGATGATGGTGAATTCATCATACTTCTTCTCTATGTTGATGACATGTTGATCGTAGGACAAAACAATGACAAGATCAGCAAGTTAAAGAAAGAGATGAGCAAGTCTTTTGCTATGAAAGACTTAGGACTCGTAAAACGAATCCTCTGTATAAGTATATCCCGTGATTGAAAAAATCGAAAGTTGAGGTGTTATATCAAGAAGGTACTAAAGCGGTTTAACATGGATAAAGCAAAACTAGTTTCTACTCCATTTCCTAGTCACTTCAAGCTTAGTTCGAAGCAGAGCCCTACAAGTGAGAAAGAAAAAGAAAACATGCTATGGTACCATATTCCTCAACTGTTGGTAGTCTGATGTATGCATTGATTTGCATGAGACCAGACATAACGCACGCAGTTGGCGTTGTAAACAGATTCATATCTAAACCATGCAGAGAGCATTGGAATATTGTGAAGTGGATTCTCAGATATCTCAGGGGTACTTCCAAAATGAGTTTGTACTTCAAGATACCTGATTACATTTTCAGGGGGAGCAGTTTCGTGGCAATCAAAGTTACAAAAATATGTTGCTCTATCAACTACAGAGGCAGAGTTTATTGCAGCCACTGAAGCGTGCAAAGAAATGCTCTGGATAAAGCGATTCCTATAAGAATTAGGGCAAGAGCAGCATAAATACATTTTGCATTGTGATAGTCAGAGCGCAATCCACTTAAACAAGAATCCAAGTTTTCACTAAAGGTCGAAGCACATTGATGTGCAATATCACTGGATACGTGATGTGTTAGAGTCCAAGAAACTACAACTTAAGAAGATCCAAACTGATGACAATAGTTCAGATATGATGACCAAGTCCTTACCTAAGGACAAGTACGAATTTTGCAGAAGAACAATTGGACTGTTGGAGCCTTACACCTAAGTCAGGAGGGGAAGATTAATGGGTTTCCCTCATTAGTAGAGGAGAGAAAAAGAAGGAAAAATAAATAGTAAAATAAAATGAAAAAAAGGATAGGAGAATTTGAAGAAAACGAATGAAAGAGAAAATGTGAAAAACTCTCCTTCATGCATGGCCACCAATTATTTAGGAATGTTGGCTATAAAAGCAGTTGCCTTCTTTCAATTCAATGTATCCCTTAGAAAACCAAAACTTATAGAGTTTTGAGAGATAAGAAAACCTCACTTGTGTGAGAGAGAAAAACCAAGAGAGAGTTTAGCCACAGGTGTTTGGTGAGATTATTATTGTATTCCCATTATTTTCATAGTGGAAAATATTAAGTGTTATTTTTGCCCATTTTATTTATACAAAGTTGGGAAAAGTCAGTTCCTGGGACTGCCAAATTTATTTATTGGCTCTTTTATTTTTCACCATCTTTCCCAACAAAAGGCCCCCCAAATCCTCTTTGTATCAACAACTTTTAGGACTCCAAAATCTTCTGTCTATGCCCCCAATTCAACCATAGAGCGAACCAAAACAGACCCAAGACTAGAATGACAGTTAGGATGAGAATGGCAAAGAAGACGACGATCTACAACCACTTGTTTATGAGAAGACTAAACCAGGTTTATAACTTTAACGAAAAACAAAACTGGGTTCATCATCCACTCAACCTCTTTTTTGGTTTTTCAATTTTTTTTTAATTTTCCACATTTTCTATGTTTTATTTTCAATTTTCCTCGATATTTTACCTTGTATGATGAAAAAGTTTCCCTTAGGCCATCTCCAACCTAAATAGGGCTAAACTCATATTTCTCCCCTAAAAAATAAAACTATTCATGTATTGCCTGGACTAGAATTGTTTTTTTCCTCCAACCATGCATACTCATAATTTGAGCCCGCAACTTTATTAAATTATTTTAAAATGGTTAAACCCTCATTTTTATTTTTATTTTGTTAATTTTTCTTTACATTATTTTTGTTTCAACATTCGTGATTTAATTTTCTGAAGATTTTAACCTAAAAAAAATCCAAAATTCAAAACATAAATAATTTCACTTAAAAATCAAAATATATTAAGATAAACTACAATTACAATTAAGATAAATGATAATCACAAAATTATTTTGGGTTGACTCTGATTTAAATTAAGAAAAATTAGGTTTTAGACATAATTAACTTTATTAATTAGTTTGTAAGATATTGGATATTTTGGTTTTAGTTTTAATACCTAGGAAAAAACTACTATTTTGGATTAGCCCAAAGAGAGGCCCAGATTCGTTGGGCCAGGTAAAAAATAACAACTGATAAGACAATTCTACCCTTAAATAAATCTGTATTTGACATTAAGCACAATGGCACATGTAGTAATTTTAGGGTTGTTGGATGTCCTTTTGGTAAAATTAGGTGGCTTTGGTTTTATATTAATTAAGCAAAATTAATTATCTTTCTTCCAAATTAGTTAAGTTTTTTATGGGTTAAAACTAAAGAGCCCTTTAAATTAATTGTAAAAATTAATTTTGCTGTTGGATTTAAATTTTAGCCATTGAATGTGAATTTTTCCCATTGAGATTGCTTTAAAATATCCTAGCCATTGATTATATGCATAATGAAAAATAAAAATTGACACAGCAACTTAACCCAGACGTTGGATTGAAACAAAAGTTGTTCTGGGATGGACAAGTGACGCAAGCAGCATGGGTAAGTTGGCGACAGGTGGTCCATGTAGATGTGGACTTCACATGGTTCCTTGGTTTGATGCAAATTGGGGCCCACAACAATTCCACCTGGACTAGAAAGCTAGGCCAAATATAGCCCAAGATTTCAGTTTGCCCAAAATTCTCCCCCTCCCTATACATGCGTTGGAGATGAAATTGGGCCAAATTTTAGGATTTTTTTGGATTTAGCCCCATGGTTGGAGAAGGCCTTATAGTTGAAAGCAAATTGGATGACATTTGATAAATTTTTCGGTAAGGATGAAATTGGCTATTTTTAATAAGTAAATGCTGTTTTGCCCCAAACTATTGTCAATTTCCCCCAAAACAATGTTTTCAATAAATTATGGATTTCAACTATATGAAATGGGCCAATTCAGGACTGCCAATCAATTTTTTTTATGTCCATCTAAATTTTAGTCACGCGACTTGCACATGGTCAGTTTTTTAGGAAACAAATTACAAATGTAAGAAAAATGAGAAGAAAAATTATTAAATAAAAGTTAAAAGAAAAAAGGCAAAAAGTCACATGGTAAAAGTCATTGGGTTGGGACTTTGACCTTATCTCCTAAGAGCAACTCCACCCCTAAGGGCAAAGTCTAAGGCAAGGGCAAGCTAGGGCAAGCAAGGGCTGATACTATTCACGTGAATAGTGTCAGCCTTGCCATTTGTGGTTCCACTCACAAGGGCAAAGTCTAGGGCAAGTCTAGGGCAATTACTATTCATTGTACTTTATTTCCTATTTTTTTATATTTTAAATCATTAATTTTGATAATCTTTTGTAATTAAATTTTCGGATAAGATTTTCGGATGTGAATCTCGGTTGCCACGTGTCTTATTCCAGATAAAATTTGTGCTTGTATGATTTATTCAAAATAAATAATTGGAAGTGCATTCAAAAAATATACAATGCAAGAAATTATAAACTATTTTCAAATGCAAGAATAAAATTGATTGTGTAAATAAATATAGACAAATTGAAAATGCAAAAACAAAAATAAAGATTATGCATGAAATTATAAACTATTTTGAAATGCAAGAATAAAATTGATTATGTAAATAAATAAAGCCAATTAGGAAATGCAAAAATAAAATAAACATTGTGCAACAAAAAGAAATAGAATATGCAAAAAAAAAGTTACATTAAATTGATTAAAATGGCAATTAAAAATATTTTGGTGTGGAAAATGAATTATGTGAGTGGAGAGTAGAAAATATTGTATGGAGAAGAAATTGTATGAAGATTTGGTGTTGAAAGTAGATAAAATGGTTAGGTATTTATAGGGAAAAAATACATAAATTTTTGGTATTTTTTAAAAAAAAAATTCAGAATTTTTTCGGATTTTTTAAAAATTTTTTTGGCCAAAAAAAGAGAACCGTAGGATTGCTGAAAAAAATCCAATCGGAGCCACCCGGTGACGACACGTGGCAGTCAACAGTAAAAAAAAATTGATTTTAGTGCGCTGACGTCAGCGAACTCGGGCTCAAGCCCAGGCGACTTTTGCCCTTGGGCCTGCCCGGTTTCGTGGGGCCCGCCTGTTGCCCGGGCTGGATTCTTGGCGCTGGAGCTGGACTCGGGCTCATCTCTGCCTTTTGCCTGGGCCAGCCTCTAGCGCTGGAGTTGCTCTAATAAGACGTGGTTTGCACAAAAGAACATAACTTGTCTACACGAGGAATCGAAGGTGACAGGAATAGTGGTTTTGAAGGACGATGTACTGTCCTCATTCAAGATGGGTCTTGTCATCGACGTGGACTTTTTATGGCCAACGGTGATGGCATGAACTCTTGGCTCAGACGCCGAGCAGAGAGATTTGTGTGTGTCGATAGATAAGATCGAGTCGACCACCGAGCCAAAATAAAGATAATAGACAAGAGGTCTGCTTTGGTGTGGTCGGTGGTATATCCCTACTGGTCGGTAAGTGCCACTTATTAAGCCATTATTGGGTATACTGGGCTTGGGTACTACCTTGCGTCAACAAAGAGGAAAAATGAGAGTCCCAACAACAAGTCCCATTGTTTTCCATGGCCTCCAGTCTTTTCTTCCTCTTCCTTCTCCTTTATCTCTCTCTTATCCCCAAAATTTTATTTAATCTTTCCGCTACAAATGAAATAGGCTTACTTTTGGTTCATTTGTTCATTTTCTTTGAATTGCAATGATGAAAGAGGGGAGAATTAGAGAAAGAGAAAGGAATAAAAAGAGAAGGAAGAGCGGCGGACCATTGGTCATGGCAGACACGTTGGGGTTAGTGGTTAGGTTGGGAGGGTGTGGTTGTTGGTAGGGGTGTGTTCGGACCGAGAGGCACAAACTGACTACCTAACCGATAGTGGTCGGAATGCTAAAAAGATGACCGCCACTGATGAGGGCGAATTGCCAATTGTCGGTTGAACCGTTGGTTTTGGTGTGAGCGGTTCGACTGTGGAAAAAACCAAGAGGCAGAAGAGATGGAGAGAGAAAGAGAGGCGGAGATAGCGGTGGCACTGTAGATCTGGAGCCTTGGCGTCGGCGTGGTGGAGCTACATATCTGGAGTTACCTTGGAAAGAAAGGAAGTCGAGATCAAACCAGACGGTCCGGTTTGATCGGTTTCCTGATTCATATCGGGTTTTTGGTCAAAAATTCCAACCCTAGTTGCTGGAACTCTTATCTTTTTATTTTTATATTTATATTTTATTTTTCTAATTTTAATTTAAATGATAAATATGAAGTGTCAAATCCAACTATAAAAAAGAAACAAGTGACAATATTTGAGTGGGATTATCACACACTAACATAGTATATTCGTACTATTATATAATTTCTCCTAAGTTTGAGTCCCCACGACATTTAAAAATATAAAATAAAATAAAAAACCAACCTTGAAATGAAAATTAATGTTAGCATTTAAGTAACGTTGTACTCAAAACTTAGAGCATGTTAAATCCGTTGTGGCACTTTTAACAGGTAGGGGAAAAAAAAGCTTAGACTCACTCCAACCAAAATGTTAAATCGTACATGGATTAACATTTCTCTTTCTTGTTGTTATTTTTGGTTGTTTGACCTTGTGATGTTATTTTATTATTATTTTTGAATTAATGTACATTTATTGTAGTAAACCAATAAAAATATGTAATAAAATAATATTTTATTTGACATATCGGGTGAAATGTAAAACTCTATTATATGTCAAATTTTCACACAAGCCATCAAATTAAAATTTAATGTTTGAAGGTTTTTAACTCAAATAGTCCCCAAATTTATACACAATTTACATTTTTGTCCCTCAACTAAATTATTCGTTCAAATGGTCCACATACTCTTTATTATTCGATCATTTGGTCCCACCATAATTTTTTGTCAAATTTAATCAGCACATGCAAAAAAATTTGGTAAATAGGAATTTAATTAACCCCAAAAGAAAACCCATCCCACCCCCAACCCAATCTCATTCTCCCCAACTCCCTAACCCCATCCCCTGGCACATGCAAAATGGATTCAGCTCCAAACCCTTAGATTTATCAACCATAACTTGAAGTACCATGAACCCAGCTATAACTAAGCAAATTAGACCAAGTCTAGCCATTGACTTGAGTATTGGGAATTTGGGATAGTATTGCTTTTGCTTTTGAATATGACGCTATTGCTAAACGACTTAAAGATTGTTTCTTTGGTTGGGTTTGAGGAAGATTGGAATGAGGTTGGTTTGTCGGGGCGGGGGGAGAGAGGTTTATATAGAGAGGAATGGGTGGCTTAGATTGACGTGGAAGGATGGTCATCTCTCCCCGCCCCCTTCTGTTTCTGAACCTCTAGATTATTGGTTGGGTTTGATTGATTTTTTAAGTTTGGGAAGATGATGACCTTGTTAGCTGGGGAAGATGATGGCTGGCTAGGAATGAGGATGGATGTTGATGAGGATGTGGGGTTTTACCTTACATTTGAAGGCAACATTGGTGGGACCAAGTGCCCGAATAATAAAAAGTATGTAGATTATTTGAACAGATAATTTAGTTAAGGGACTAAAATGCAAATTGTGTATAAATTTAAGGACCATTTGAGTTAAAAATCCTAATGCTTGATTTTTAATGTTTGTTTTTTAATTATTTTTTATTGGGAAATCTAATGTTTGATATTTGAGTTCTTAGAAAACAAATAAATAGAAGGGGGCATCCAAAAACCGTGGGCTTTTTTTTGTTTTTTGATTTTTGGTCTATAAAAACCGTGGGCTTTTGTGGGCGCCTGGTTATTAAATGTAATAACAGGAGCACAAGAAAAAAGAAAAGGGGACTTTTTTGTGTTGTGTGATTGGAAGATTTCATCTTGGACTTTATATGAGCAGCTAGAGTTTGTTGTTGTAGATAAGGATATTGCTTGCTTGGTGTCTTGTGACAAATAATGGAATGAACAACCTTATCCCATACCTACCATAGGACGTACCAATGATACCCTACCGGAAACAGAGAAAGATAAAAGGAAAGATGTATTTTATTGGGGTATTTAGGTAAATCCGTCAAGGGCCCACTTATTTGAGTAGGGAGCAGGGCACTAAGGTTTAATTAATAGGCCCATGGACGTTGTTTGTTTGTTTGTTTGGTTGGTTGCTGTAGGTAGGAGGACGCATAGAAGAAGTGAAGATTGAAGGATCAATCAGATCAGCAGATGGCTTCTTGTTTATCAGGAGGATCGGGTGTGATGTGTTTGTCTGAAACTTATTTGAAGAAGAAGATTAATGATTTATCATCGCCTTCTTCTTCCTCTTTCTGCCTGAGATCGGACAATAATAATAAGAATAGGATGATAAAATGTGGGACGAAAAGTGGTGGGGTGCAGGGGAAGTTCAAAGGGACGCAGATGAGGGAGAAGCAACTGACGGAGATGATAGAGAAGAAAGTGATGGAAGCAAAGCAAGTGTGCGAGGGAGATCCCATCGCCGACGAGTGCAAGGTCGCCTGGGACGAGGTGGAGGAGGTCAGCCAAGCCAAGGCCGATCTCAGGCTCAAATTGGAGACCAACAAAGATCCTCTCGAGTCCTTCTGTCAAGACAACCCTGAAACCGACGAGTGCCGGATCTACGAAGATTAAAATTGTTTAATTAAGTAGCATGTTGAATTCCCGATCATCATCCACCTTTGTATTGTATTAATTTCTATGCCGTCTAGCTAGTATGTGTTTATGTAAGCGTTTTCCTTTGTATGCGTAATGCCCAAATATCCTAATTAGAAATCTGTATTCTATGTTTGGTTGGTGTCCTTGTTTATGATGCCCATCATTGTACATGGATGAATTGGTGTTACATTACAGTTTACTAACAATTACTGCCCATCCTTTGTTTTACTCATTAATTTAATCTACGAAGAAAGGTGAAAGGTGGCGGATCCAGGAATATTTCTTGATGGGGTGAAATCAAATACTGATTAAGCTTTCAACTATTTTTGACAAAAGCTGCTGATACTAAAACTAAAAGCACTATGCTAAAGCTAGATGCAGTATCTCATTCATAATTTTATTAGCCTTGATAAAAGCTTTTATACAACCAAATTGCATAACGCAACATGTTAATAGTGGAACATGTGGTGTGGGCAGCAATCTGCCAAGACTTGAATATTGGGGATGTAATCTGTTAGGTTTGCCCTTGTCTCAGCCTCCTCCTTTGAGACATTTAGTCAAACACCTTACAGGCTTTTTTCCATTCTACAAGAAAATAGAAGGGACTTAAATTTGAATGTAAGGACGGACATGCTGTCTTGTTCAACTAACTTCGCTACGTCTGTAAAATTTGATGAATTTAAATAGGCATATATGAGGGAGGGGTTGAAATCTGTCCAAGTCAAGTCTTGCAAAATCAAACAAAACCGAACAAAAATGCTCTTCCATTTCCACCACCCGCATAACGTAACTTATATTTTGATTAAAAAAACAAAACTTAACTTATAAACTTAACTCCGACTAGAATGACAGCATGGCGCTGCTTCAGCCACGAGCTTCGCCTTGTTCAGTTTCCTCTTTCATTCATCATCCTCACTCTCTGGCTCTAAAATCCCCCACCAACCTCACATTTACTAAGCCTCGTTCTTCTGTTTGCAAAGCTTCATGGCAAGAGGTCCCTCCGCTCTCCCTTTCTGTTATCAGTACCAATTTTTGTTATAATTCTTTTTCTTAATTACGTTGCATATATTTATTGGTGTGAAGCTTGTGGGCGTTGTGGTGTTCTCGGCGATTCCATTCACGGCTGTGAAAGCCATAGCCAACAGCGCAGTCGGAGAGTCGCTGCAGAGGCGATTGGAGGAAAGGAAGAAAGTTGCAGTTGAGAATTCTTCCAGGTTTAGGGGCTTGGCCGAAGAGGCTCGAAAACAGAGGTAATTTTCGGGTAAGCCATTCTCTATTTCTCTACGGAGATAAAATTATCATCACCAGAGACAGTTGTTGGATCCCAATTATCACTTGCAATAGTAGGACATGCCCATCCATCCATCCATCTGTGTAGTGTAGTGTAGCTGTAGCCAGCCAATGCCATATAAAAGGGTGTTTGCACTCTGATGGAAAAATGAAATCATGTTTTCTCTCTAGTAGTAGTGACAAACCCATCGATGATTTATGGAAGCATAGTATCAGTAGCTATTGAGCCTATTTTTGGTGCACATTTCTATCTAAGAATTGGCCTAATCATTTTCTGTATGTCATTTGCTCAGGTCTCATAAAAATATGTCATCATATGGAAAACTAACCATTTGCTGTTTTCATTGAGTACCTTGTTTTGGGGACTAACAACTATGCTAACTACTAACTGTATATTGACCAAAACAGAAACATTGTGGTTTTAGAAATTTAAAAAAAAAAAAATTTAATATTATTCGCGAGCTTATGTCAAATTAGAAGATCAGTATAGAATTTGTAACTTACCGTAAACACTGATTCACTATATGGTATATTTTCTGTTTCACAGCTTGTGGTATGGAGAAGAGCGACCCCGCTGGCTTGGTCCAATTCCTTATGATTATCCTGCATATCTGACTGGAGAACTACCTGGGGATTATGGTTTTGATGTTGTAGGTCTGAGCAGGGATCCTGTGGCTTTCCAAAAATATTTTAAGTAAGTCAGAGTTACTTGGGTCCCTTTATGACACAGGGAATCATCTTGAATATAATCTTCTCACTGAATATCTGTTTCAATTTTACTCCAGAATCCCATATGATTTTAACTGTTATGCTAATTTTCACAATTTTAAACTTTGGAATATAATTAGGGTGACAAACTCTTGTACGTTGATTTAGGCTTTGGTAACCATAGTGTTATAAGATATATCCCTTCAACTTTCCCGAATCACAATATTGTATAGATCTTGTCTAAGTGCTTTCGTATTACTCTGGAGGGTTAAGTGTCCAGTTCTGCAATGATTCATCTAAAGGAAGACTGTTTTCAAAGTGTTTTACTATGCTAACTACGTCATTGGTTGTAAATGGCTTTAAATAAATATGTAATTTACCCTGCAGCTTCGAAATACTCCATGCTCGTTGGGCCATGCTAGCAGCCCTTGGTGCCTTGATTCCTGAAATTTTGGACCTCTTAGGGGCCTTTCACTTTGTTGAACCTGTATGGTGGCGAGTTGGCTACTCAAAACTTAAGGTTAGTATTTTCTGCGTTGGACTAACCTTTTTATTGATCAATTTTCTTGGTAAGTATTATTTGGGCTGGCTGTATCATCCCTTTTCTTGTATAATCTAATCATTGGCCACGGCATAGGTTTGCTCAAGAAAATGGAGGGCAGCTTGAGCCTACCGAACCTTGATTTTTCTAGGGATGATGACTATATCTACGGAAATGATAGGTGTATAAAATATAAATAAAATAAAAAAACTTATGCCAATTTGGTCCAAATTCATGGATAATCAAATAGAGAGTCATTTATGGTGGAGATAGTTTCCAAATGATTTTCAACTGCTAATACATTGGTAGCTTAGTCACAATATGTTTTAGGTTATCAGTTTTCCGGTTTCTGTTTCATCCTACCATGGCGTAGACATAATGTCACAAGTTTGTTAGGTTTGTAAGTC
The DNA here is from genome assembly GCF_902201215.1 of Prunus dulcis. NCBI lineage: Eukaryota > Viridiplantae > Streptophyta > Magnoliopsida > Rosales > Rosaceae > Prunus > Prunus dulcis. Next base: position 178,487 of record NC_047654.1, on the reverse strand, counting down.
CCTACCTTTTGCAGAGATTTATGGTTTAAATAGTGTTTCCTTTGTCTCCAAGCCATGATTTTGTCTTTTGCAAACTGTTTGTAACTTATTTGTCAGTGTAAGATCCTTACAACATATGGTCAAATGTTTGTGGTAAGGCTCACATGCAGGTATTGTTAAAAGTTGGCATAGAAATGATAGGGTAGGTCCTTACCAGGCTTGTGATATATCTTGGCATAATTTGCAAGTAGATTGCGGTGGGTTCAGTTTCTCCCTGAAGTGAATAACAGCTGAAAATTCTCAACTATTTCCGATCCATTATTGCTAGGGGATAATTGTTCCTGTATAGTGTATACCCCTGATTTGACTGTCATCTGTCTTATGAGTTTAAATAGACCTCTTATTTAATTTGGTATGAACATATGCGAGGTGAACTGTTTTTATTAACTTTATTTTCCTTTTGGCTTATCAATGTTCACCAGGGAGATACACTGGACTACCTAGGCATCCCGGGACTGCACGTAGCTGGAAGCCAAGGAGTGATTGTTATAGCCATATGCCAAGCCCTCCTGATGGTAATGAAATTTTAAAGCCCCCATCTTGTCTTACATATTCATGGACTGTACCATATGCCCCTAGAAAGGGATAGATTTTCAGATTCCATCATTTTAACCAGGTGTTTCCAATTATGCTTAGTTCATGTTAGTTTGTCTGGAATGGGGTTCTTGAGGCTCATTCAAGAGCCTGAAAAAACTTATTCTTAAGGATATTGTTCATTCATTTCTGTGATAGAATTTAGCACGCATAATGTTGGAAATGGAAATTGTTTCCTTGCATAGTCCAGAAAAATTCATTGTCCCACAGGGGAGATTGTCTTTACAGCATTGTCCGGAAGAGTTCATTTTCATACTTTGTTGATCACATTTACATGCTTAGATTGTGTGTGCATGCATCTCTGCATTTATGACAACCACACCATTCCAAAGTTGAACCATTCATGGTGTTAAATGGGTAATCTGATAAAAAGGATGAATTATTAACTAGCTTAATTATCTGAGGTTTTAGGTTCTAAAACCTTTTTCTACTGGCCAAAAGATATAGCCCTGCTTTACAGATTTGCTTCTCATATTTCTGATTGAAGCATGTCTTTTGCAACTCGAAATGTGGATGTGTTTTTCATTTATTTCAAACATTTGACGGTGACTAGGTTGGACCAGAATATGCAAGATATTGTGGGATTGAAGCATTAGAGCCTCTGGGAATTTACCTTCCAGGTGATGTTAATTACCCAGGAGGAGAGCTTTTTGATCCCTTGAACCTCTCCCGAGACCCTGTAGCTTTTGAAGAGCTGAAGGTGAAAGAGATCAAAAATGGGCGGCTAGCGATGGTAGCCTGGTTAGGCTTCTACAGTCAAGCAGCATTGACAGGTAAAGGTCCTGTACAAAACCTCCTTGAACACATTTCTGATCCCCTACACAACAACGTGCTTTCAGTACTCAAATTTATGTAATCCTCTTTGGCTTGTATTATTATGTAAATGCTATAAACAACTTTGCAAGTCCAAACGACTGTCGAAAACACAGCAATAGTTTCTGTTGTATAGTCAATAATTAGTAAATTCCTCCCATATCACTGGCATTATTAGATGGTATGAAGTTAATTATCGAAAAGCTTATAGTTTCCCAGCATCCTTATCTTAGAAGAAGATGCAACAGGATTATTACTGGTGGAGTGAGGTTTTGCAGGCCCACCATAATACGTCTTAAGCCAAGGCCCATGGAGTTGTAGACAAGCACTTTGTTCAGATTTTTTATACAAAGCCCGAACCAACTTCTATTGGGCCCAATGTTATGTAGAATTTTAAGATCCAATCTTCCGTACAGCAGGGAAAAACAGCTTAAGCTTGGCCAAGTTGAGGGAAAAGGAAGGTGAGCTTATTGTTTAGGGTTACTTGTAACTCAAGTATTTAAGAGCATTTATCCATGTACTGAGGTTCTAAGTTCGGTTCCTCATTCTCCAATAATAGCGAAGTTGGCCTACCTATTTACAACAAAAACAAAATACTCTATGCAAATCTTTTGTATACACTAGTCATCTTCTTCTGTGTCTTCATAATTTTCAGTTATTAGTAATTACATTACATGTGGTTTCATGTGGGAAGCAAGCTTTGGTAGGTGGGTTGCTTGCTGCTGCTATTTTCCTTCTGAGACCTAATTTTGTTTTTCCAGCTGTTAATTATCATGCAAATGGGTTTGCGTGCCAGCTTCTATATTTTTTGTTTTGTTTTTATATTGGCATTAGTTTAGATATAGAGTAAGTGATAGAGTATTACCTGACTGACGCGGCACGCGGTTACCTATCTTTCACTCTACGATTCTCAATTTCTGTTTCTTATTGTTTGTTGTCCTTCTCTCGCATTTGAAATTGCATGCTACGCATACGCGTTCATTCCCCCATCAATTCTTTTTCTTCTTTTTTGGTTTTATCGAAACATTCTCATCAATTGATTAGCAATTAGCATTGTTAATAGTATCTAGCCCAGTAAAAAAATATCTTAATTTACAGATTTGTGGTCTCAAGTTTAATCTCTATGAAACTGTGTGTTTGAAAAAACCCCTCAACCCAAAACACCTCTACCCTTTCATAATTTTGCCAACCAGAAAAAAGATAGAGAAGAGTCTTTATGCATTAAGCAAGGGATAGAAGGGATTGAGATTTGATTGCAAATACAATTCCCACCTCACCCAAATATTTGATTTTGATGTTGATTTTTATTTTTTTTGGTAGAAGCCGTGAGTTTGTATTTATCTTTTTGGGTTATTCGTTTTATTAGTTCCTGAACTTAGACCCGATTTGCATTTGAGTCCCTCAATTTCCAAAATCGTTCCCCTGATCCTTCAACTTCAGTTTTGATAGGATAAAAAGTCTTACCGTCAATTTTGTTAAATTTTCAGTTAAATGCATGTGTAAAATGGTATTTTTATATTTTTATATTTTTATAATTTAAAATTGATTAAAATATGAATAAAATATTAAAAAACAAAAAAAAAAATTCAAGTTTTTAGGAATAATAACTAATTTTTAATTTTTAGTTTAACTGAGGATAGGAATAAGATTTTTTAATTTTTAATTTTATTTTTTGGGTGAAAGGAATATTCAAAAATTGAAAATTAAAAATAATACAAAAATACCATTTTATCTTTGCATTTAACATAAAAAGTTAACTAAATTGACAGCATCAGTATTTGTCCTTCTTTTTTTCCCAAGAATCAAATACTTTTATTAAAGGCGAACACGAATATTAGCATCTCCAGCTAAGGTATTAAACAACCAATCTAGAGGTACAAAATCCCAATGTTAACTACCACCTACCCTGCACACAAAAGTTGCAATCTCGTGAGCAGCTTTGTTGCAACTGCGAGGTGCAAAAATAAAAATTATTTCTGGAATTCTCGAATCGCAGTCTGGATGTCGAAGAGAATACTATCTGCCTCCATAGCCACCACCCTCTCCCCCTTCACCATATTGATGGAAACTTGGGAATTAGACTCCACCACCACCTGTGAGAAACCCCCATGTTGACAAGCAAACAGAACTGCCCTTATAGCGTCCATCTCTATCATGAGGGCCGACCCATAAAGCATATATGAAACTCGACATATATTGACATTCCAGGATGGTGTGACATCACCTGAAACTTATAAGGTTTTGGGAACCAGCGGTAGCCTTGGATCTTTATGCTTTCTCCATTGCCAACACTCCACCTTACCCTACCTCAACGTTATGACGTCCTTCAATAATTCCTTTCCAGCCCCAACACGCACCACGACCTACTTCTGCCTATCAAAAGTCAAGTCTAAAAAAATATTTTTCAAATCGGTTCAAAATTTAAAGGCTAATAAAAAGAATAATTCAATTTCAGTGAATTAAAAAATTCAAACAAAACCCATTTCCAAAATAGCAAGTTTGTGAATAAAATTTTTGAGAAAGTCTTTTATTTGCCTATCATTATAGACAATACCTTCCATATTATCTATAGAATTCAAACCCTATTTACGATTTTTATTTTTATTTTTTCTATCTCATTGGTCCTTATTCTATTCTTTTAGATAATTAAATAGTTGATTTGTTTGTTTGTAAGGTAATAAATGGGTCAAGATTAAAGTTACGTGCTCAATGAGTCAATGTCAATATTAAAGAAGCTACATCATGACCCCACATATCGTGAACGTGCAGTCGGATCGGCCGATGCCAGATGCCAAAGGCCAAATGCCAATATAAAATATCTTACCAAAAGGCTCCCCAAGCCCCTCCCATGGATTGGAATTTTTAGATGGATCATGGGCGTTGGATATAACGTACAAGGATGGGCACGCTTGCTTAAGAATGGACGATTAAGCAACCCCTTCTTTTAAAAAGAAAAAACGTCTGCCTCATTGTACTATGTCGCATCCATTGGCTTCTTCCTTAACTTGAAATTATACCCTTTTCTTTTTTCTTTTTTCTTTTTTTTTTTAGCAAGGGACTTATAGTTAAATTGATCAAGAATATTAACTCTTGCGACCGATGTTCTAGATTTGATTCCTCCACCTCCAAAATCTCTTTATCAAAAAAAAAGAATACATCAATATTTCTTCCCTTTAAGCTCCTCATGTGTGGAAAGGAAATTAGGTGTAAACACCACGGCATGCAATTTCCCTCCAGAAAAAAACCTCACGTTATAATTGGTCTCCTATCAACAAAGCATGAAGTTGGCCTGACGTATGTGCACAAATAATATAAATGAATGAAATAGTGACAGATGGCAGGGTGTTACACTGACACCTACGTTTTAGGTCAAAAATCAAAAGGTTCATATCCAATCATAATGCTTTTTGAAAAAGTCAGCATCTTAACGTGAGCACTATAACTATAGGACGGACGTTCTTGCGGGTCCACTTTCTGAATCAATCATGCGCTAGCTGTGTGTGCCTGTGCCCATCATCAAACAAATAAGTTTTCAAGCGAAATAAGGATTTTAAGTCATTCCGATGATGACCACAAGGCACAAGTGCTTGCTCATGCTTCAAAAATGACCTTTTCTTTTTTGTTTTTTCGGAGCCTTAGAAAGTGTGTGTTGTTTTCTGTCTCTTAACTTGTGTATTTGAAAATTTCGTTTATGTTTTTTTTCAATACCAAAAAGAAAAAGAAAAATGCCCTTGAGACAAATTGTTGGTCATTTTTTTCTGTCCGTTGTTCCTTTCCGTCGCCCATGGAGATCAGCTCCGCTCTGAGGAACAGAGAGATTTGTTGGATCAACACCAATGCCCCGATCAGAAGTGCTTCTGAAGCACTTGTCATGTACTTCTTCAGGAAGCACTCTCAAGTACTTTTCCATGAAACACTTCCATTTCTTATGAAAATTTCAACATTTTTATAATAAAAGTGTTTTTGCTAGAAGCCCTTTTTAAGCAAAAGTGCTTCCTACATAAGCAATCCCAAACGAGCCCTAACATTAGTATATATCACATCCATACGCTTTCTCCTAAAAAAACGTACTTTCTTCATACATTAAAAAAAAATGTATAAATTTGATTTGTGATTGTTATTACATGCTAATTGATGATGAATTTTAGTTATAAAAAATTGTTTTATGACATTAAGTCATGGCAAATTTTTTTTATTTATTAGTATTTTTATATTAGATTAGGCTTAGGAATGAGTTGTGTCGTGTCGGGATAATAAACGTGTCAAGAATGCTAACCCAACCCATTTAATAAACTTGTCATGTTGGGTTCAGGTCGTCTTAAACAGGTTACCTGGTTAATAACCTATTTACTCATTCGTAGTTTCCAAAAGATTTGTACATTTGCGGGTATTTATAGTTGGATGATAAGTACATTAATTTGTGTCGTTAAAATTAAAAGAATAAAAAATAATTAAAATATTTATTTCACATTTAAAAAAAGAGGAAACAAGGGACTAAATTAATTTTTTTAAACAACAACATGTTGCGCTTCGTGATTCCACAATAGGAGACTTTAGTTTGGCCTTCTGGATCTCCTCTCTCGGGTTTTTAAGCACCACTTCTTGGGGCTCATCACTTGAGCTTCCAAATATCACTTTCTTAGCTTTGACAAAACTTGGATCTCTTCGCACACATTTACCCAGTCGATCCAAGGCCTCCAACTCCTCTTGCATGTCCTTAGAGTAAAAATCTCTAAAATATTTGATAGCTTTTGATTCTCTTCCTGCAATATTTCAAGCTGATGTCGCATCTCCTCCAACGTCTTTGCCCTCTCCCTTTTCAATCACCTTATAACACTCTAACAATCTTCAACCAAATTCCATTCTGTCACCAACTAAGCTTTTGGCATTTGCACCTCAAGAGATTTCACAATGAGGTGATGACCCACACTTGCGACTGAAGCCGCACTTTGCACGCTCAGTGCCATGACATCACTCACCACTTAGTTATCATCCATTGTTCCTAGCATGAGCACATCCCTAAGAGTTACTAAACTCCTCGCAACTCAAATGGCAACATCGTTTGTCAAGGAGTAATGAGTCATTTACAATAACTGGTCCTCATGAGAAAGCAAAGTAAGTCATCCATATTGGTACAGCCCCTTGCCCCCATGTCTGTGTTGGCGAAGCTAGGTTTAGATTGAGAGAAAATGGGAATGAAGAGGCCATTTTATTTCTAAGTTGGAGGAGATAGGTTTAGATCAAGAGAAATGGGAAGGAAGAAAATTGGCAGAGCTAGGTGTTTTGTTTTCTAAGTTGTGATTTTTTTCTCCCCATTGTTTCCTTTTATAGCCATCCATTGTGACACCCGTTTCTGATTTTTTTCTCTACACTTCTATGATTTCCGCGCCGTGATTTCCGATTTGGGATTTGCAGGTGAGGAAACAACTATCATAATTCTTAATTTAATTAATATATAAAAAAGTTAATAATCATAATTTTTAATTTAATTAGTGAGGCAGCTCCGTAAAATAGGAAAAAAAGAAAAAAAAGAAAAAAAAAGAGGAGATAAATTCTGAGGTCAACCAAAACGAATATTCATAGATAAATTAGATGCCTGAATATTCGAAGATGCCTGAACGAGATCAAGCAAAACGCTTGTCGCGCTGTCAAATGTTAGTCCACATATCTACCATATTTTTCCTGTATGTTAGGCTGCCACTGGCAGTCATATTATCAAAATTCATCATCAATCGCAACAATTAGCTGGATGGCAACTTGGCCAGGCCAGGCCGATATGTGTGGCTAAGAGCAAGTATTAGACTAGTTCAACCTTTGCCAAAACTATACTTGGTTTAAGATTCCTCCTAGGGTATATCCACTTGACTTGAGTTCAGATCTTCCCTTTTCTTTTTTTCTTTTTTTCTTTTTTCCTTTCTTTCTGGGTAAATATAAAACCCACTTGATCGATCAACTTGGTCTTCCTGGTCTTCCATCCCTGCTGTCTGTCAAGCCACATGCATCATGCATGTGCATGCCCTAATTCAGACTTAAATATTCAATTGGCAAGACCTGAATTTTAAAAAAAAAACATATAGACTTCTGGAGACATGAATTGGCAAGACCTCAAACTGTCAAAAGATTAACCACGCAGGCGCACACACACAGAACCGCTCCAGCCTCAGCCCCCACGAGGTTTCTCTCTGCTGCATGTATGCTTATAACTGATGATGAAGAGACCTTAGTGGTAAATTATAAAAAGAAACACAGGTCCCTCATCTTTTCCGAAAAACAAAAAAAAAGTTTTATCTTTTTGGGAAAAGAAATATGATCCTTATCTGATGTCAAACCAGAAAAAAAACAGAGAAGCCCCCGGTGCCTCCTCTTTTGACATTTCATATTTGAGTTGGGCCCAGACATTTCCCTCTTTTATGTTTTCACGCGTTTGTTGCATTTGATTCTAGGTCCCACCACATCGCTTGGATTTGGGGTCTCATTAAATTAAAATTAAAAACTTTTTTCAGCTGACTATATAATTATGTGATAGGCGTAGTATTTTCCTACTAACTATTGATGAGATTTGCCCGTATGCTCTTTGTTTCTAGAATCAAGTCTTTCATATACAATGAATGACTGAATGAACGTAAAACAATTGACAACCAACGAAGAAAATCTTATCTTATTCATATACAAAAGACCATTCTCTTCTAACTCTATGTTGGAAAAAAAACAAATTTAACGGCCGAATGATTGCTATTTTGTACTATTTGCCATACCATTGTGCAACTATTCAACCCTACGAAACTCGAATCAAACCTAACCCCCTCGCAAAAATGCATACAACAATTTCAAACCTAACTCCTTCTTTAAAAAAAATCGTATTTTCCTTTTGAGTTGATACTAAATAATAAACAATTACATTCGATTGATTTTTATAAGTATCAATTTCGCAATGAATAAAAGCCCGTACTTTGGATTTTCGAATCTCTTCAATCTACAAACAGAAAGCATAATTTAGGTTGGGATAGAAGAAAGATTTATAACATGTAGGAGTGGAAGGGGTGCAGTGCATTGCATCAAGGAGTTTAACATGTTCCAATGTTATCCAAATATTTGTTTTTCTGAAAATATTAAATAATATATAATATAATACAATTATATTATAATAATAATAATAATTTTGGGCCCCTTTCATAATGGGCCCAGACAGTAGCACTTCCAGCCCCTGCCCAGAATGGCAATACCAGACTTGCACATGGTTTGGAAAACTGCTATTAGGCTCAACCAAAACTCCCTACATAATACGATACTATTTACTTTATATTATACTAGCGACGCATGATCCAATTGGTTTTCTTTTATTTTTTATATTTTATTTTTAGAATTAATAAAATATAATAAAAATAGGACATATTATCTGATTTTCTTTTTAATTTTAATTTTTTAATATATAAAAAATGTAAATTTACCATATTATCTTTATTTAATTAATAATTTTAATTCTTAATATTTGAATTAACCAATGGTATTTTCTGGTATTTTGAATGTTTCACCGTTCTCTACCTTTTGCTTTATATATACTAGCCTCCCTGCACGCGCTTTCGCGCCTGCAAGAGGCTTTTTTTAAAAAAAATTTAAATTTATTTTAGAATTAAAAAAGATAATGGGTAGTTGTGTTCCCTAAAAATAGGATACATTATCTGCTTTTTCTTTTTCTTTTTCTTTTTTTAAATATGAAAAAATGTGAATTTACTGTATTATCCTCATTTAATTAATAATTTGAATTCTTAATGTTTGCATTAACCAAGGGTATTTTCTGGTATTTTGAATGTTTCACCATTCTCTGCCTTTTGCTTTATATATATAGATACACTCTGCCTTTTGCTTTATATATATAGATATATATATATATATATAGGAAATAATTAATTATCTTTATTAAAAATATTAAGGTATCCTACTCAAAAAATTAAACTTAAAAACTTGATTCTTTTTAAAAAAATAAGTTTTCAAATAGTGATTTTAAGATCTAAAAACTTGTTTGATATTGAACTCCAAACTATTTTTTAAATCTAAAAAAATTTGAAATTAAAATAAAAAAACCCTAAATTCTCAAATTGAAATTAACAAAAGAAAAGGAAAAATTTGTGTGGTTTCAATGGAAACCCTAGAAACCTAAAACATGAAAAGATTTTGGGTGGGGTCAGGTCAGACTAAGGAGGTAGTGGATGAAGGAGACCTTGACGGAGTTGCAAATGACGTCAACCCAAAACCACCAACCGACGAGAGAGGGAGGGGAAAGAGAGACATGAGAGAGAGCGAGAGAGAAAAAAAAAAGACTCTAAAATCTCACTTCTTTTTTTTCAATAACGGGGTGTTTTTGAGTTTTTTTTTAGTTTAGGTTTTAAAAAATGAGCCTACCAAATGGGTTTTTTAAGCTTTGAACTTACATGACTCGTTTGTGAGTAACTCTGAATAAACCAGAATAATGAGTTGCATCAATGATTCGATTCTCTTCAATATAACAAAAAAAAAACTTCAAATAGTGTCGAATTGAAGTGAATTGGATGAACTGAATTAGTAGTATACAAATTTCATGAAAAAAGAAATACTAGTTGTATACAGATTTCACGAAAACTAGTCATACATTATGAAGCATGAAATAGTTATTTTTAACGGGTGAAATAATTGAATACATATTGAAAAGGGAAATGGACAGTGAATATTGAATATTGAATATTGATAGGGAGGGACAAACGGTGGGCGATGGATGAGGAAAAAATAAAAACAAAAGCATGTGAGAAAAAAAGGAAAAACGTGTGGACATATCTTTTGATTTTTGAATCCAAATTAATTACTAACACAAGGAGCCGCATAAGGATTAAAGTAGAAGAAAGAAAGGTACAATACAAATGGATTTGCTATTTAGTGAGAGTTTCTACTTTCAATTGACCAAAACTTGTAACACAAACACAAACATAACACACAATCACAAGTTCACAACACAAACTCTCTCTCTCTCTCTCTCTCTCTCTCTCTCTCTCTCTCTCCTGCTCTTCTTCCCTCGCCAGCTGTTTCTCTTGTTCCAAATCCAATCTACAATTTCACATCTCTCTCTTGGCTGTAGCTTATTTTCCCAATTCCCAAACACCCACCTCATACATTATACAATACATACAAAGATTCATCCAGTCTTTAAAATCTACCACATTGATGTCGGTTGGCTGATCTAGCTCTCGATCTGCTCGGCTCGATTGCATTCACACCCGTTGCTTCGATCTGCACCGGTAAGTCCATCTGATCTCCTTACATTAGATCTTGCACTGCTTTGACGCTTTCTTCAATTTTCATTCACTCTAAATTATCAATTCAGTTGCTTTTAACGGAATTATAAATAAATAAATGAAAAATAACTTTGAAATTTTGTAATTTTGTCTGTGAAATAGATACATATCGTTGTGGTTGTGGTTGGATTTTGATTTAGATCACAATGACGGCAGAGGTGGATATGCACCGCGATGCCTGTGAATCTGAGGTGTCTAAAGGTGAGGTTTTGAATGTGAATGTGAATGTGAACGTGAACGAGAACGAGAATGAGAATGGGAATGGTAGTGTTAATGGGAATGGGATTTCCAAGGACGACGCCGACTCCTCATATGTGTTTGTGACCGGAGGCGATGCCATCATACCTGAGGATCCTGTTGAGTCGTCTGATCTCAACGGCAGGGTTCAAAAAAATGGCAGCCTTCACATGGAGGTCAAGGTGGGAGAGAGTGTTTCTTCTCAGGAGGATACTCCCCAACCTCATTCACCAAACAAGGCTGCCGACGGGGAGATGACGATTGAGGTTGCAGAGTCCATTCCACAGAATTCTCTTACAAATTGTGATATTCAAAGTGATGAAGATCCGAAACTGGCCAAGGAGGTGCCCGTGGAAGATGCTTCAAGGGATCTCGGCCCAGAGTCGAAGCATGATTCAATTCCAACTCCGCTTGATAAGCAAGTTGTGAGTGATCCTGTGTCCAAGGTAATTGTGGACGGCTTGCCTGCTTGTCCTGCTCATGATAGTACTCCAGGAAATCCAGCTGAACAAAATGTATCTTCTGAAAATGGCCAAGCCTTGCCTGCCCCGGTCATTTGTGAAAACGCCTCCTTCCAAGTTGAGAGCAAGTTGGCCGCAGAAGTTGGCAATGGCACTGTCCCTGATCAAAGTACTGAAGATGGCTTGCTTATTGTTCATGCTCAAGAGGGCCTTTCAGAGCCCGTAGTTACAGTTGACTTGGTTGATGCACCTGATGAGAACGGGTCATGTGAAAATGCTGAGAGCTGTGAGAAAATGCCTACTGAAAATGGTGAAAGCTTTTCAACTGTTGCTGATAATGATACAACAGGAAATCCAGATGTTGAAAACGAGGTTTCTCTACCTACTGAAGATGTTTCAACTTGCGCTCTTGATGATGGGATGGCAGGGACTGATGCTGTAAACCTAAATGAGAAGAGTAGTGAAAGCCCTAATCCTTGCCTTCTTGAGCATTCAAAATCAGAAATTGAAGCTGAGGGTGGGCCTGGTATAGAGTATACCTTGTCAAGTTTCCCAGTTAATGATGCAATATCAGAACCGAATTCCAAATTAGAAATTGAACCTGAGATTGTGCCCATTGGGGATGTTACTCTGTCAACTTGCCCAGAAAGTCATGCAATCTCCCAACCCAATTTAAAATCAGAAGTTGAACCTGAGACTGCGCCCATTGTGGATGATACTCTGTCAAGTTGCCCAGCTAACACTGCAATATCAGAACCCAAATCAAAATCTGAAGTAGACATTGAGAGTGTGCCAATTGTGGATGATACTCTGTCAAGTTGCCCAGCTAATACTGCAATATCAGAACCCAAATCAAAATGTGAAGTAGACTTTGAGAGTGTGCCAATTGTGGATGAAGCTCTGTCAAGTTGCCCAGCTAATGATGCAATACCAGAACCCAATTCAAAATCAGAAGTTGAATTTGAGAGTGCACCCATTGTGAGTGATACTCTGTCAAGTTGTCCAGCTAATGATGTGATATCAGAACCCAAGACCAGCCAGGATGGTTGTGAAGAAAATATATCAAATGATGCCGTAGATGTAGATTCTGGGTTGTCAAATTTGGAGGTTGAATGTGCTGCTAGCCCCCCTATATCTCTTGCTGAAAACAATTCTAATGAAGCTAGCTTGCCTGCTAAACCAGATGCTGATGACAAACCAGGGTCTGAAGTTCACAGTACATCTGCTCTGAGAAGCAGAGATGTTCCTGAAGATGATGGTACCACATCTGAATCCAGGATTCTGAATGACTCTTCTAAGGAGAGTGGCAGGCCACTAAATTGCAACTTGGATGATGTACAAATTGATAGTGACGTTAAACCGACATGTGAGGTCCCTATATCTCTTGCTGAAAACAATTCTAATGAAGCTAGCTTGCCTGCTAAACCAGATGCTGATGACAAACCAGGGTCTGAAGTTCACAGTACATCTGCTCTGAGAAGCAGAGATGTTCCTGAAGATGATGGTACCACATCTGAATCCAGGATTCTGAATGACTCTTCTAAGGAGAGTGGCAGGCCACTAAATTGCAACTTGGATGATGTACAAATTGATAGTGACGTTAAACCGACATGTGAGGTAGTGGAGTCCACTGACGGAATTCATAGATCTGAAGCCTCGACATCTTCCCAGGAAGTTTCCACTACTGATGCTTTGGAAGGACAGAATAAAGGTGCTGAGGTAGAAAAGAGGCCATTCTACTTCTTGATTAGGGTTCCAAGATATGATGACGAAAATTTGAAAGAACAGATTAAACAAGCTCAGTTACACGTTGAAGAAAAAACTAAAAGCCGGGATACTTTTCGTTCCAAAATCCAAATGGAAAGGGTGAGGAATCTTTTGGAAATGGTTTCAACTGTATTTTGTAGTTAGATTTTAGTATCTTCTCACATTAACTGTTGGGGTTCTTTCATGGCCAGGCCACTTGTAAGGAGTATTTCGACAATTTTGAAGCTGCTAGATCTGAAGAGAGAGCTGCACGAGACCTGTTTAAGGCCAAACGCCAGGAAATGGATACTCTTCAATTAATGATTAACAAAGTGAAGAATGCCATGTCTGTTGAGGATATGGATAGCAAAGTAAGCGATTTGATCGTCTATCCCTCAACACTATTGATTGCTGCCCTAGATTTATATAGCATATTTGAATATGTTTGTAAGTATTGAATGTCTGTATTTTTTGATCTTTGTTTCATGAATAGATACGCAATATGGAACATACTATGCAGCATGAGACCCTGCCTTTGAAGGAAGAAAAGCAATATATTCGCGAAATCAAGCAAATGAAGCAACTTCGTGAACAGCTCTCTTCTAGCCTGGGGAAGCAGGATGAAGTTCAACAAGCGTTAGACCAGAAAGACCATATTGAAGAGCGCTCAAAGGTAGTGTTTTCTAGTTGTTTGTTATTTTCTTTTTCTTATCTAGCCAGTATGGGGGATTGTTGTGTTAAATTGTTCATATGGTGGTCATCATGAGATCTAATTCACTTAGAAACAACTAATCACCTTCGAATTTTAGTATACATTTTCTAGTAACCAAAAATAGAGATAAGACTGTTTGATACTGTAAGAGTTAGACAAAGTCTTGTCAGTGCCGCAGATGAGCTGTTCAGTTATTTATCTGATTTTCCATTATTACAGGTTCTGAGGAAGGAGATGGATCTACTCAGAAACAATCTTCTGAAAGCAGAGACAGTCACCCAAGCTGCTAAAAAGAAATTTAATGAAGAAAACAATATGCTGAATGAATTACTTTCTCAGTTTAGAGCTGCAGATGACATTCGTCAAGAAGCTTACTCACATTTACAGAGTTTGAGGAAACAACAATATGACAAGGTGTTTGTATTCCCTAATTGCTTATTAGGATTATACTTTCTCTCTCTCTCTCTCTCTCTACACATGCACACACACAGAGACTCTGGAACATGTTTTACTGTTCCTTGCATAATGTCACATGTAAGGGGACATGTTTAAAGTTGCTTATACATGTTTATCCAGTTGATAAATCATGTTTTTAATTGTACAATGCCTTTATCTCTTTGTTAACTTCACCCTTGAAATAAATAGATGCAAATTTAGAAAAGAAATACTAACCCCTTATTCCTTGAATCTGCAGAACAAATATTTTTGGAGGTACAAGGATGATGCAAAGGTTGCTAATAATTTAGCATTGAGTGGAGATAGGGAAAAACTGCAACATTTTTGTATCAATCAGGTTAGCTCATGGAGTCCTGTTTTGTGTGCGTGTGTGTGTTTCACCAACCTATTTTGTTGAAGAATCTGGAAAAACAGCTTATATGTGCATTGGCTGAAACTCAATTGTTTAGGTGGAAACGATTATGGAACTCTGGAATAAAAATGATGATTTCCGTAAAGAATATGTCAGATGCAACAACAGGAGTACACTGAGGAGATTGAGAACCTCAGATGGGCGCTCACTTGGTCCTGATGAGGAGCCCCCTATAATACCTGATATTGTTAGAGCAACCAAGGATAATTTGGCAACAGTGCTTTCTACTCCTGAACAAGCAAAACGAGTTGCCCCTGTGGAATCTGAAAAGCCAGATGACAAATCTGCAAAGAAGGTTGGTCAGCCAAAAATTGAGATAGCCAAAACCAAGAAGCCTGTGAAACCTGCTACATCTGAAATTAGCCCAGCAACTGCTTCTGGAAGAAATGAGATTGAAGATGAAAAAGTAGAAGAACCTAAACTAACAAAGGAGGAAGAAGAGTTGGCCAGAAAGGCAGAGGAATTGAGAAAGGAAGAAGCAGCAGCTAGGTTGAGAGAGCAGCGTAGGCTGGAGGAGAAGGCCAAAGCCAAGGAAGCACAAGAGAGGAAGAAAAGAATAGCGGAGAAGGCCCAAGCCAGAGCTGCCATAAGAGCACAGAAGGAAGCTGAGGAGAAAGAGAAGGTAAAATTTCATCCCTTTCTTTTCATCGCTATAAACTTCTCATAGGCAATTGTAGATTTAGACATGTGGATCTCTGTTCCACCTGATGCAATATTCTTGCCTTCTAAGTATTGGCCCTGCACGACATGTATCTTTTGCAGGAAAGGGAGAAGAGGGTGAAGAAGAAGGAAAGAAAGAAGGCAACTACAACAAAGGCCACAAATGGTATTAGTGAAGGAGAATCTGCTCCAGAACCAAGCTCGGAAACCCCAACTGAAACTCCAGAGCAGTCTGAAACTAAAGAGAAACCTATCACCGTAACAAAGAGGTCTCAGAAATCATCGCAGTTCACAAAGCAAACAAAGGTAAAATCCATCCCTCTGCCTCTTCGCAACCGCAGTAAGAGAAGGATGCAGCCTTGGATGTGGGTCCTCCTTACAGTTCTGGTTGTCTTGGCCTTGTTTTTCTTGGGCAATGGCGGCAGCTCACATTTTAAATCTCTGCTTGATAAGTTTTTCTGAATACATGCACGTATTTAAGTAGGTATTTAACAGAGTTTGTTGGGACATTCCCATAATATATAGGCAAATTCTTTTGTGCCCATCTGGGGATTTGTTTTCCTCTTGGTTTGCATTTAAGTGGCTTTTTCTTTCACACACTGATATAGATTGGTTTTCTTTATATATGCGTGAAGAACAAAATGTCAACCAAAAAAAAAAAAAAAAAGGAACATTCAGTATGATAATAAATATTAATTATTTTTAGTTTGTTTCTGTCTGTGTTCTTTCCATGTACGCTGCTCAAATTACATGAATGCTGCGAGTTCTTTTGCCTTCTTTGCATGAATATTGTTTTTATTGGCGTGGAACACAACGATTAAAGAGCAGAGCCCTTGTGAATATCTCATAAAAGAAGACTAAAAAGTTCTAAGTTACTCCCTTTAACTTGCACTTTCTCATGTTATGACCCCAAGAACAAAATTGAGCTTCTATAAAAATTCACTCTCCAAACATTTTTAGTAATACACAAATCCATCAATAATGTATATATGCAATAAGCTTCTATTGGGGAATTTCTCAAATAAGCTTATTTGAAGGGCACTTTGTAGGGTTCACTTTATATTGTATTTTACTAATCCAAACAGTCTATTTTGTAAATTTTCATTCAAAGATTATCTTTACAAAAAATCACTTGAATCCGATATCATATTATATATATATATATAGTCCCCTTCTATTGAAGGATTCCTTAAATAATTTTATTTGAGGGACACCCTTTAGACGAACGAATTTTTTTTCAACGATCGAAACCATCTATTTTTTAAGTCTATATTCATAGATCATCCTTGAAAAAAATTAGACAAATCGGAAACTGTTTCGATATCCAATTGTGTCCTACAAAATCAATGGACACGTTGCTTCAAGAAAGTACTAAAATTTCAATAATTCAATTGAGTGGTCAAATGATATTGGATTCAAGTGATTTTTTGTAGAGATGATCTTTGAATGAATATCTACAAAAGAGACGATTTGGATGAGTGAAATACAATACAGAGTGGGCTCTACAAAGGTATCCCTCAAATAAGCTAATTTGAAGGATCCCTCAATAGAAACTCTTTGTACATATATATATATACAGTCCTGATCTCTTGGACCCCTGTAGTCCAAGAGATTTATGGTCACTCACCGTTGGATGTAAATTCAACGCTTCACTCATTTATGACTTGAATCGGGTAATAATCATTTATGTCATATTGCATTTATATATATCATTTTGAACCATTGGATTAATATCCAACGGTGGGTGACCACAATCTCTTGGACTCCTGTGGTCCAAGAGATCGGGACTGTATATATATATATATATACCATTTAATTGCTTTTGGCATAGCCCAAGTGGTGGGTGGGAAATTAAATTAGAATTAGGCTATGCCAGGAATTTGATTTCCTCCCTTGTAATAAAAAAGAGTATGAATTGATTTTATGGTTTTTAGGTTTGAATTAAAAAATATATATATTTTTTTGAAAATTTCACTCAAATACCACTATTAATGTACCAAAATTCTCAAATAGCATTATTAGTTTAACAAATATTCCTACTATATCGATATGATGTTGATATTATCCCATTATTTTGATAGCAAGCAATCTCATTAGAGTTTCACATTTCCGCTCCATAAAGTTATTCCTAATAATCCTACTAATTCTGGAGGAATTCTAAGATGTGAGCGTAATAATGTCATCTGGAGCTATAAATGAAAATAAAATAAAAAATCAGAAAGATACTTTGTTGATTAAAAATTATAGCAAAATACAATTCACATATGAGTAAAAAAATAAAAACTGAAGTAATATGATAATGACCTCTTTAAAAGTTTGCCCTAAAAAACTCGCAAAGCATCTGTATATTATTAAAATGGAATGTTAATAATATATAGATACAGGCGTTAGATACATTACCGACCAGATGCATAGTAATAGTTAGTGCTGTATGAGTAGAGTAGAGCTGACTGACTTATTCCCATCCCACACGTCGCTGTATGAGTCCGGACCGGACGCTGAGACTTTTCTTTTCTTTTCTTTTCTTTTTTGTTTTCATTTTTATCAAAGAAAAAGGAGAATTGAATCGTTTAATTCTTCAATTCAAAGACGCAATAGGCAATAGGCAATAGGCAATAGGCAATAGGCCAGGCATGCCTTCAGAACCGGAGGAGACAAAACTAAACTTGTCCATCTTTATCATCTTATGACACACATTTCATTCATTCATGGAATCGAGCTAACTAATTTCTTAATTAGTTATTAGATGATTAATTTGTTAGTTAATTAGATGGCTAATGTGTGAATTCAGCCGGATCATTCGGAGCAGGACTTGGGCAGCACTTACGTGCCAACGACACCAAAGGATGCGGATGCGGCTTCTTCTTGTGCTCTCTCTCTATTATATATATACTAGCATTTTTACGCTCTTTTGCACCTGTAATAGGTTTTTTTTATAAAAAAAATTTAAATTTATTAAATAAAAAGATAATGAGTAGTTGTGTTCCATAAAAATAGGATCTATTATCTAATTTTTCTTTTAATTTTAAATTTTTTAATATGAAAAGTGTGAATTTACCACATTATCCTCATTTAATTAATAATTTCAATTCTTAATGTTTGCATTAACTAAGGACATTTTCTGGTATTTCGAATGTTTCACAATTCTTTGCCTTTTGCTTTATATATATATATACTAGCCTCTCTGCACGCGCTTCCGCGCCTGCAAGAGGTTTTTTTTAAAAAAATTAAATTTATTTTAGAATTAAAAAAGATAATGGATAGTTGTGTTCCATAAAAATAGGATCCATTATCTGAATTTTCTTTTTTTTTAAATTTTTTTAATACGAAAAATTTTGAATTTACCATATTATCCTCATTTAATTAATAATTTTAATTTGTAATGTTTGCATTAACCAAGGGCATTTTCTGGTATTTTGAATGTTTCACCATTCTCTGCCTTTTGCTTTATATATATAGATATATATATATATATATCTCTTCTATTGAGGAATTCTTCAAATTAGTTTATTTGATGGACATTTTTGTAGGGCTCATTTCGTATTATATTTTACTAATCCAAATTGTCTATTTTGTAGATAATTATTCAAAGATCATTTGTACAAAAAATAACTTGAATCCGATATCATTTGACAATCCAATTAAGTTATTGAAATTTTAGTACTTTCTTGAAGCACCATGTTCATTGATTTTGTATGATATAATTGAATATCGAAACAGTTTTCGATTTGTCTAATTTTTTGTAAGAATAATATCTAAATATAGATCTAAAAAATAAATAATTTGAATGGTTGAAAATAAATTCGTAATGTACCCTAAAAGCGTCATAAATTTTTCTGCTCCTCGTGCGGTGGATGGATCTTGGATTGGACTCGTGTAGGAAAAATAAATGAATCCAACAATGCATGCCCACACCACATATTCACAGAATGAATTAACACCCGAAGAAACAGTTTGCATTTGGTTTGCACGGAATGGACTGAAATGAATGAATCACTTTCGTATTTTTGTGAAATGACGAATGACCAGTAAGTACTTGTGTATGCATTCCAGCTGGAACGTGGCAGACATACAAGTACAATTACAACACATACATGCATGAAGGATCCCAAGCAACATCCCTATTTTGCATATATATAAATCTATATAAGTAGAGGGCTTTTATTGAGGGATCTTTCAAATAAGCTTATTCTTATATGGCTTACTCTATATCGTATTTCACCAATTCAAACCGTTTATTTTGTAGATACTCATTCAAAGATCATCTCTACAAAAAATCACTTGAATCCGATATCATTTGACCATTCAATTAAGTTATTGAAATTTTAGTATTTTCTTGAAGCACCGTGTTTATTGATTTTGTAGGACACAATTGGATGTTGAAACGGTTTCCAATTTGTTTAATTTTTTTGTAAAGATGATCTATGAATGAAGACCTAAAAAATAGATGGTTTGGATTATTGGAAAAAAAAATTGTAGGGTATCCTAAATGGCGTCCCTCAATAGAAGGGAACTGTATATATAAGATCTTTTTAAGTAATTATCTCTTTATTTATCAAAATCTCGACATTGAAAACCCAAAATGTAAAAATAAAAACAGAAAAAATATCCTTAATAAACAAAATTACTCATCATTTGACTTGAGTCATCGCCCCAACTTGTGTGAGTAGGTGGTACATTTTCTACGATCTAGAAGGCCAAGCCAAGACGTTAACCCCAGAATTCAACTGCACAGCAATTAAGGACAAATGTTCATATTATGTAAGTTATCAAAATTGAAAAACAAAACAACTTTTATTATATCTCTTTGTGGAGGGAAGGTGTGTTTGAATTCATTGGCCCTTCCCATTTAATGCATTTTTATTATCAGAAAAAATATATCTGTTTCGGTTTTATGTGGGAAGAAGAAAAGAAAAGCCAGCAGATTTCGTCATGAAATAAAATGCGGTCTTTGTGTGGGTTCTGATTCATGAGTTAGAAGGAGAGTTGAACCCTTCTTCTCTCTTCACTAGTATTGTTAACTGTGTGTGTCAGTTGTTACAAGAGTCAAGCAGATCTTAATAGACAAAATTCCAGCATCCGACTTCGAGTGTAAACTTATGAGGTTGAATCGGCTGAATTTGTCCTTTACTGGAAAAAAATGTTGAATTTAACTTTTCATATTTGTCAACCAGGTAAGGGACATTAACTTTGTTTTCAACAAAGAAATAAGACATCAAATAAGTAACTAGTTTGGCAATGAAGTTAAGAATATTTATTATTGTCATCACATTCACATTCACATTCACATTCACACAATTTCATTCACATCACGTATACTGTATACAGTAACAGTGGTTAGTAGGGGATTAGGAAAGTGGACTGGGAATGGAATGATCTGGTCTGCCTGCAGCATGCAAACCATGGCCCCCAAGTCGTCCCCTCTACAGTATAAGGCTAGTTTCGTAAATTGTTATTTATTTGGAATTTGTCTGAAGCCCCCTCCTTCCCAATCCTCATCCCAATCCCAATCCCAATCCTCATCTCATCCCTCATCTGATGTTATCTCATTTACGAGAGATATTATAGAAAAGTACGGTAGCACAAACACGCAGTGTTCACATGTTAAAATAAAAATGAATGTCTATTAATATTATTTTGTATCATTTGCTTCAGTTATAACATACGACCGTAATATCATATAATTTTATAATTTTGTTATTATCTATAAAGTCAAAGGGGAAGAAAGAGTAAAAGAGGATGATAAATAATTTTTTCGGTCGAAAGAGAAAGATAAATAAAAATTGGTAGTGTTGTTTTTATTTATGGTTCACCTTACAACACGCAGCGCGAGTGAGCTTGAAAAAATCGTGATTGCTGTTTAGGCCTTTGGACCTTCCTTCCATCCACATAAAAAAATAAAAATGTTGGGAAAAATAATAATAAAAATAAAATAGAAAAATGAAAATAGGTGGTTCATCAGAAGACGATAAAATAATGGTTAATAGTACATTAGTACATTTGAGAAATACTAATAATATAGGTGGTGTGGTGGAAGCAAGCAAGGAAAGGTCTTGGATTCTTCGTTTGGTCCTTGGGACGGCCCTCAAGTCCACCTCAAGATTTCTCGAATTTACGCTTTGCTGCCATTCACCGAAAGAAAAAGTTTGTTGCAAGCAAGGACAGAGAGAAGAAGGAAAAAAAAAAGTTAGGGACTTGGAGTCTGGAGAGAGAAAAGTAGAAGAAAAGTTTGCCCTGGACAGAGAGAGAGAGAGAGAGAGAGAGAGAGATAGAGAAGACAAGAGAAGAAAAGAGAAGAGATTTGAGTTTGTTCTCATCAGCTGGATCTTCAGATTTGCAGCTGTTAACGGTTTCAGATTTGGTTTGTTATCGGACGAAGACGCAGACGCAGAATCAGTCTTTTGATTTCTTCTGTTATTGTTTCTGCGATTTACAAGAGAAGAGGCAGCTAGCTACCTAGCTTTGTTGGTGTTGGTGTTGCTGTTTTTGTGCTGAGATGACCAGTCAAAAGAAGAAGACTCAGAACTTGGATGACATTTAGATCGGACGTCGATCGGAGTTAATCTAAAACGAAGAGGGTTTGGTTTTGATTGTTCACTTCTCAGTGACAGTTTTTCAGTTTATTTCTCTGGAGACGCAAAGTGAAGATTTTTGTGTAAAAAGATGTGGATAGATTGTAGATTTCTGTGAAGGTATGCAACTTATTTCGCTAAATTTTCTCCGATTTGGTATGCAGGAAGCTTTGCTTTTTATTCGCCGACTCACACACCTATTTCTTTGAACTAAGCTGAAAACAGAAAATAAAAATAAAAATAAAATGGTTTCCGTCAGATAAAAAAAAATGTTTAGGAACTACTCAATCTTTGCGTGAAACTTGCGTACATGACTTGAAATGATTTGTTGTGTAGGATGAAGGTTGATAGTTTATGGTTTGTAGCTTTTGAGTTGTGAATGATTTGTTCAAAGCAGTTATTGACTTTGTCCAATTTTTGTGCTGCCTAGAATTTTCTGTGTTTTGGGTTGTCTTGAATCTGGGATGGAAGACGTTGGTGGCCAAGTTGCTGCCCCAATTTTCATTCATCAAACGCTCTCGGGCCGGTTCTGCGATGTGCCGGCCATGGCGAGGAAGCGCGATCTCCCTTACCAGGGCTCCAATTATCAACACCCTCACTCGCAGCAGCCGCGCTTCACAACCGCAGGGAACAACTGGAATCCTAACGTTTGGGACTGGGACAACGTTAGATTCGTTGCCAAGCCACTGGACGCTGAGATGCTGCATCTGGGTAGTTCCAGAACAGAGCAGGGGAAGAAAGAGGAAGCTTCTGGGGCTGTGAAGAACACTGCGGAAGATGAAGATGATGAAAGCCTTCAATTAAATCTCGCCGGGGGCTTGACCTCTGTGGAGGAGCCCGTGCCCCGGCCCAACAAAAGGGTCCGCTCTGGATCTCCAGGGAATGGCAGCTATCCTATGTGCCAAGTTGATAACTGTAAGGAAGATCTGTCGAATGCCAAGGACTACCATCGCCGGCATAAAGTTTGTGAGATTCACAGTAAAGCCACCAAAGCCCCTGTTGCCAAGCAGATGCAGAGGTTCTGCCAGCAGTGCAGCAGGTTAAATATCCAGTCCTTTTGCCCTCAATTTCTTAATGATTGTATTTGTCTCTACTGATTTGATTTCGCCCATACCAAAAGATCCCTCAACTTATAGATCTTTTTAGAAGTTCTCTTTATCTATTATTTTGCAAGAAGTTTGGTTTACATAAATGGCAAATGTTTTTTTTGTTTGTTTTGGTTTCTTTCTATTTCCTTTTCCTTTTTATGGGGTGATTTTGCTTGCTCCAAAGTTGTAATCTTTGTTGGTTGTTGCAGGTTTCACCCCCTTTCAGAGTTTGATGAGGGGAAGAGAAGTTGTAGACGGAGACTTGCTGGGCATAACCGGCGAAGAAGGAAAACCCAACCAGAGGATGTTACTTCACGGCTCACTCTCCCAGGAGACGGGGATAACAAAAGCATTGGAAATTTGGATATCGTCAACTTGCTAGCTGCTATAGCTCGTCCACAAGGTAAAAAGACTATGGTTGAGTACGTTGATACTATGGTTGAGTTCATTGATGTTATCTCTCCAGTGGTCCGATGCTAAATTTATGTACTCAAATTTATAGGGAAAAATGATGTCAGAAATATCAACTGCTCATCAGTACTGGACAGAGAGCAGCTCCTTCAGATTCTTAGTAAGATAAATTCATTACCTTTGCCAGCAGACCTTGCTGCAAAGTTGCCTAATCTCGGAAGTTTAAATAGGAAAGCTGTGGAACTACTTGCTTTAGATCTTCAAAACAAATTGAATGGAAGAACATCTGCATCAACTGTTGACTTGCTTACTGTACTATCAGCTACTCTAGCAGCTTCTTCTCCTGAAGCTCTCGCAATGTTATCTCAAAAGAGCAGCCAGAGCAGTGACAGTGAGAAAACTAAGTTGACCTGCTCTGACCAGGCAGCTGGTCCCAATTTGCACAAGATACCTACACAGGAGTTTAATTCCGCTGGGGGAGAGAGAAGTAGTACTAGTTACCAGTCTCCCATGGAGGATTCAGACTGCCAGGTTCAAGAAACTCGCGTTAATTTACCTTTACAGCTATTTAGCTCTTCACCTGAGAATGATAGTCCGCCAAAACTGGCTTCTTCTAGAAAGTATTTCTCTTCTGACAGTAGTAATCCGACCGAGGATAGGTCTCCTTCATCTTCCCCTCCTGTAGTGCAAACTCTGTTTCCAATGAAGAGTATGGCTGAAACTGTGAAGTCTGAGAAATTGTCAATAAGCAAAGAGATTAATGCAAACCCTGACTCTAGCAGGACTCATGGCTGTAACATGCCTTTTGATCTTTTTAGAGGGTCAAATAGAGGCGCTGATGCTAGCTCCATTCAAAGTTTTCCGCATCAAGCTGGTTATACTTCTTCTGGTTCAGATCATTCACCTTCTAGCTTGAATTCTGATCCTCAGGTACTGATGAATTACAACCTTTTGCTTTATATATGTACTTTGGTTTACTTCAAGTCTGTATGTGAACCTATTGGATGTTGGTCTACCAGTTATTGTGGGATTGAATTGATTGTATTGTCCCTTGACAGGATCGCACTGGAAGAATATTATTTAAACTATTTGATAAGGATCCAAGCCATTTACCAGGGTCATTGCGAGCACAGGTGAAGAGTTTATGGTTCATTTTGATTCACTCTTGTTGTTTCGATTGTCATCATAAACTTGTAAAATTTATTTTTCGGGGAGTATCTTACACTGTTAGTTTCTCTATTCTCTTAGATATACAATTGGCTTTCCAACAGTCCATCTGAAATGGAGAGCTACATAAGGCCTGGTTGTGTGGTTCTATCAGTTTATGTGTCAATGTCGTCTGCTGCCTGGGAGCAAGTGAGTGAATTGTTGTAATGCTGATCAGCAGTTTTTTTGTTAGTTCTTTGGCTGACAACTTGTAGGGCATGTTTATTATTTCAGTTTGAAGGAAACCTGGTTCAGCGTGTCAGTTCTTTGGTTCAAAGTTCAGATTCTGATTTTTGGAGAAGTGGGAGGTTTTTAGTTCATACAGGCAGGCAATTAGCATCACACAAAGATGGTAAGCACTATTCGGTAGTGGTGGTTTCTGATTACTTTGTTTCATGCTGCTTTTGGGATTGTTTTCAACAAGGTGCTTGCACTTTTTGTTTCTAAAGAGCACCTAACTGAGTGATTCTACTTATTTTCAGTAGCTCTTATACAATTGGAGAAAACACTACTTTAATAACTTTTTCTTCAGCAGCTTCTTAAAAGCCATAGCAATCCTAAGATGGAGTCTTATTCTATTCACCTTTAATTGTTGATGTTTTGCAAAGTGGTTTAGGATGATATATACTTCATATGAATTGTAGGAGAGAGTGGTTATATGCAGTCAAATATAAAAGTATGACTTGTGTGTCATTGCCTTGTAATTTTCTCCTGAGTTTTGTTCATGTGGAATCAATTTTCAGGAAAGATTCGTATATGCAAAGCCTGGAGATCATGTAGTTCCCCAGAGTTGATATCTGTGTCCCCTTTGGCTGTTGTGGGTGGGCAAGAAACCTCTCTTGTATTAAGGGGCAGAAATCTGACTAATCTTGGCACCAGGTAAGTACAATTTTCTTTCTGTTTGAGATTCTTATGTTAATTTTTTCTCTGTTTCTGAAAGTGTTAGTTTCCAATCGTGCAGGATTCATTGCACATATCTGGGTGGTTACACATCAAAGGAAGCTACAGGATCAACATATCATGGAACAATGTATGATGAGATAAACTTGGGCAGTTTCCAAGTTCATGATGCATCTCCTGGTGTTCTAGGTCGCTGTTTCATAGAGGTAACACTCTAAAGAACAATTAATTTGTTTGTAATTGTTGTTTTGGAAATCTGAAGTAGAATGCGTAATAAGTTTGTGTTGTACTGACCTTTGCTAATATAAACAGGTGGAAAATGGTTTTAAGGGCAACGGCTTTCCGGTGATAATAGCTGATGCTACAATCTGTAGAGAATTGAGACTCCTTGAGTCGGTGTTTGATGCAGAAGCAAAAGCATGTGATGTAATTTCAGAAGATGAAAATCGTGATTATGGACGGCCCACGTCAAGGGAGGAAGTCCTCCACTTCTTGAATGAGCTTGGGTGGCTCTTTCAACGCAAAAGGATCTGTTCAATGCTTCAAGAGCCCCGTTATTCACTTAGCCGTTTCAAATTCTTACTGACATTCACTGTTGAGAAAGACTGTTGTGTGTTGGTCAAAACTCTTCTAGACATACTGTTTGAAAGAAATTTAGATGGTGATGGGCTGTCGGGAGAGTCATTGGGGATGCTGTCAGACATCCAGCTTTTGAACCGGGCAGTAAAAAGGAGGTGTAGGAAGATGGTTGACTTGCTTGTTAATTATTCTGTAATTAGCAGTGACAAGAGATATATTTTTCCACCCAATCTTGCTGGACCTGGTGGCATGACACCTCTTCATTTGGCTGCTTGTATGTCGAATACGGATGACATGATTGATGCTTTGACAAATGATCCGCAGGAGGTAATAAAAAATAACTGATGGCTCTTTCTGTGGGTTGCTCGTCCAAAGTTGTTTGAACATAATGCCTGATTCCATTTTATAGATTTTGATTGTATGCTTTTCTGATGGATGCTATAAAACTTATTATCAGTTTTACAGAAACGCTGACATAGATTATGATATTTCCTTTTGTTTCACCTTTTCCTTCTAGATCGGATTGAACTGCTGGAATTCCCTTTTGGATGCTAATGGGCAGTCTCCATATGCTTATTCTCTGATGAGGAATAACTACTCGTATAACAAGTTGGTGGCTCGTAAACTTGCTGACACAAGAAATAGTCAGGTTACTGTGACAATTGGAAATGAGATAGAGCAACCTCAGATGACTATGGAGCTGGAGCGTAGGACAAGTACGCGATTCAGACAAGGTAGTGGATCATGTGCCAAGTGTGCAATGGCAGCATCAAAATACAGCAGGAGGGTTCCAGGTGCTCAGGGCTTGCTTCAGCGCCCCTTCATTCATTCTATGCTTGCCATAGCTGCTGTTTGTGTATGTGTCTGCCTGTTCTTGAGAGGCTCCCCAGACATTGGTTTAGTTGCTCCTTTCAAGTGGGAGAATTTGGATTTCGGCACAATTTAATCTTTATAGGATAAGAATTACGGATTAAGAAAAGAGCGGCGAACTTTGGGTTGATGGGCACCTTCCAGATTAGCTTGCATGTCATGATGCAAATCTGGATAAAAGAAAGGATTTGTGCTAAAAACCCATTAAAGAGAGAACCTAGGGGTTGGGCTGGGGCTGGGTCTGTGATGGCAAGTTTGATAAGCAACACAATTCTGGGTCAGCAGAGGTATTTGGTGATTTCGATGCTGCATGTTTATTTCTAACAGATCTGAGATTTGGGCAATCTTGGGTTATGCTCTTCCTTTTGCTCATTTGCGTTGGAAAATAGGTGAATTTCTTTGTCTTTCTCCCCTTTAAACGTAGAAACTCTTCAGCTCTCAGAGACCCCCGCCCATGTGTAATGTATGTATCATGTTGGATGAGATGAAACAATGGAGATAGGGCAGATGGTAAAATTGTTCAAGGGAAGCATGCAAAACGTGGATGAAGGAAAACTACTGGAGACCCGAAGAGAGAAAAAGTGAAGGTGGATAAAAACTAAGCAGTTATACCGTAATTAGAGGTTTGACATGGTAAAAATATATATGGGTTTTCCCTTCTAGATTTCGTTGCTATTTAATTTATGGACATAAGTCTTGAGTTATTTGTGTATTGATTTTGTCACTGTAGAGTTGATCCGTGGAGGATCAATCACAGATAGGACAATTTCATCATATGACAGATTTTTTTTGCATTCTAGATTTTATTTTCATTTTTTGGGTGTAAATTTGAAGAGATTGATATTATTTAACAAGCTGGGAAGGCGTTCTCTTTCTTCTTGGACTTTGCTTTTTTGATGGGGACGATTAGTTGGTTGCAAAATCATATGCTAATTGCTAAATGTAGACCGACTTTTAAGAGGTGAAAAAAACTACAGGATCGGTAGTAGGGATGGGTATCAATCTGGCCGAATTGATTAAATCAACTGCTATAAATCGTAATTACTGGTTTAGTATGGTTTTAACTAAGAAAAAGTTAAACTTCAAAAATCAAATTGGACTGTATATAATTTGATTTGGTTCGGTTCTGAGTTTTGTAAATCAACTTATATTAAAGTGGACCGTACATGTATATTTGTTTATTTATATTTTGTTTTACTAGTGTAGTCTTTTAATTAGATAATAACTAGATACGGATATTGAATTTGAAGTTTGATGAACTTTTGGAGTAATTGATTCATATGGCATAAAATGAAAAAAATATGTTGCAAGTTGTGAATTTTTGGGCTTGTAATTGGCCTAACAATGTTGGAAAATGCAAAAGGAAAAAGAATTAAGCTTAGGCCTAAATTGGCCGAACCAAACCGAATCAAATTGAACCAAACTATCTTAAATTAGTTTAGTTTGGTTTGGTTTCCTCAGTGATTGTGTAAAAAAAAGAAAAGGTTAATTACAATTTTGGTCATTGGGATTTGACTTGAAATCAATTTTCGTCGCAGTAATTTCAATTTTCCCGATATCATCACTGTACTTGCAGTCGTTCACATCTCTTAATTTCGTTCGTACGTGCTAAATGCGTGCAGGGGCAAAATTATATTTTCACCATTTAAACAATTAATAAATAAAATGAAAAAAAAAAAAAAAAAACTACCGAGCCGTTTCTCCCACCCCCACCATCCCTATCCCCAAATCCTTCCTCATTTCTCTTCTCTATGCAACCAACCACCCCACCATCATCCATTACCAAACAAACCCACCCACACCCCCCATCCACCATCCAAATCTGAAGCCATCATGGCACAGCTGGGTAGGTAATGGCTCTCTCTCTCTCTCTCTCTCTCTCTCTCTCTCTCTCATCGCCCCCAAGCCCAAATCTTGGATCTTTAATTGTAGTACTGGCTCCAACGCCTTATTATTTCAAATCCAATCACAGCCACACATCTCTAATGAAGACCCCACAATCCATGTAACGTCTCCAGTTCTTGAAAGCACACCCATCTCCAAACCATAACTCTGTCGCAAAAGAACCACCCAGTTGAAGTCCTAGCCAGGATTCGAGATTAGCCAGATCGAAAAGAACCACAAACAACATTGGTTCTATAGATCAATCCTCAAAAGCAGAGCATTCGTGTCCATGCCGATTTCGGGTACCGAGATTTCACTCTCAACGAGGTTTCCTTATAGGAAGAAGACGATTTGGGGTCGTTTTGCAACAAGTTTGTTCAGTCCAGGATTGACAGTGTGAATTTGGGTGAGAAATGTACAATAATGATGTACGGTCCTGGTTCAAGCAAGAGTCACACCCCTGTTTAGTCGGTGATATACATTCTTGGCGATGGTGGATTTGGGGAGCGGCCGGGCGGGGAGGGGGGCGGGGTTGGTGTGGATAGGTATGTCTGGTGGTGGGTTCGGGTGGTTATGGACGATAGTGGGATGGTTTGTTGCAAAGAGAGGAGAAAGGAAGAAGGATTTGCGAATAGGGATGGTGGATGGGGGTGGGAGAAAGGGCTCGGTTGTTTTGTTTTTTTCCTTCATAATATTTATTAATAGTAACTTTTTCTTTAACTTTATTTATTTTTTGTTTGACATTTGTCATTTTTCTTACATTTAATTAAATTTTTTATTTGATATTTGTCATTTTATACCAGCAAACTTTTGCTTTCCAAGTTTATCTTTATTAAATGCATTCAATTTATCCAAAATTTTTTTTACAACTTTCTTACCATCTTATTAAATTTTTTGCAACGTCAATTATTTTCTTTAAAGAAAATGTTTGCTTTTTAAAAAGGAGGAGTGTTAGTAATCTTTTCTTTTGGACATTCTTCCTTCTTCTTATGACAAGTGTCACTTTCCTTACACTAAAAACAATGTCATTAATGCATCACACAAACTAGTTTTTGTTTTCCAAATTTACCATTGTTAAATATATTAATTTTTTTTAAAAATAACAGGCTAAATTTTTTTTTTTAATAACTTTCTTACCACTTGTTAAAAATTAAATAAGAAAATAAAAACTAAAGTTTTTTTTTTAATTTTTCTAAAGAGAACACATGTTTTATTAAAAACAAAATAAAGATGGTAACAATGTCATGAACAAACTTTATTTTTATTTTTAAAAAATATGACGTTTTTCTTATTTTTTTTATTATTTATTTTTTAACAATGTGCTAAAGAAGTTATAACAAAATTTGAATAAATGGAAGGAAATATAAAAGCCAATACATTTTTAAAGGGTAAACTTGGAAAACAAAAACTAAATTGTGTTATGCATTAATGACATTGTTTAAAGTGTAAGGAAAATGACACTTGTCATAAAGAGAAGGGAGAAGGTACAAAAGAGAAGGTTAGAGAGAAGGTTGCTAGCATTCCTCTTTAAAAAAAGAGGAAATGTCTTTTTTTTTAAATTGTATTTATAATAAAAAAATCTAAACTTGACGTTAAAAAAAAGGGACGCTTCCTCTTTTTTAAAAAACAGACATTTTCTTTTTTAAAAAAAAATTGGTGTTAAAAAAATTTTAAAAAAAAAAGATGGTAAGAAAGTCGTGAATATTTTTTGGATAAATTGAATACATTTAATAAGGGTAAACTTGGAAAGCAAAAGTTAGCTTGTATAATATATTAATGACATTGTTTTAAGTATAAGGAGAATGACACATGTCAAGCTAAAAATAGAGAAGATCCAAAAGAGAAGGTTAGAGAGAAGGTTGCTACCCATGCCTAACTTTTATCTTGAATTCTACTTGGATGTATCCGTCTCTATATCAGATAATGAAATTGCTTATTCTGGTATAGACAAAAAAAATACGTGTGTAGATCTACATAATGAGACAACAAGATTAAATTAATTAAGCATATATATAAATCATCATATGTTACATAAAAAGCAAATATTCTTCACTCTCCCACTTCTTGTCCGATATATATATATATATATATATATATATATATATATATATATCTGAGCCCATCAGCTGTTTACAGTGATATTAATCAATCATAATAAACATATGTGGTAATAATAATTAATTCATTTATATAGACTCCACAGTCCAGGGCTTCATCAATTCCATTATTCATTATAATATTATAGGGTGGTGAACTGAAGCATGTAGTTCCACTCAGTTGTTGTTGGATCTGCCATTGGCTCTTCCTGATCTGGCAATATTGTCAACAAAGACTTCAGCAACTCCTTCCCCAAGCCCCTCAATGAGGCCGCCGATGAATTCAATGACGACTTGGGATGCAAGGCGAGCAGCAGACCCGAACACACTCGGCTTTTCTCGGCCTTTGTGGCCGTTGTCCTGAAGCCCATTGATCATGTCCTTAGCACAAACTGCATGAACATGGTAATTGCAGACGGTGCAGTGGTACACTCTCCCTGACCTCTTCCTTCTGCATTCTCCACAAACAAAACTACTGCTACTATTAGGGTCCCCGTTTGATGATGACGTTGCTGGCAAAAGCCTGAGGGTATGAGGATGGGTTTGCAAGTTGATTTCTGAAGACAGCATAGCACAGCAAGGATGCATCTGGAAGCTACATGTGCTGCATCTGAAAGCATAGCCTTTGGCGGGCTTGTGGCAAATATCACACTTCGATTGTGCAATTCCTCCTTTGACTAATTTCATAATTTCCAAGAAATTAATATTTCAGTCATCGTCAGAGGTATAAATACATATAAAAGAAAATGTATACATATGTTGAAAGTAATGTTCTCTTGCCAGACATTATATGTTGCTTGTGGATATATGAACCTCATATTCAGGTCTAATCAATAGTTCAGATTCACAGTCTACTAATATATATATATATATATATTTAGTAAGAGAACATTTATGCGATGTATGTATAACAAGCTGGATAGCTTGGATTTGTTTCAAAATGAACTTGGAAAGCTAGATGATGAAATAAATTTGATATGCATGCCACATGTAAGTGTGAAAAAGAGAATTCACCTGATTTAGAATACAAAACAAGTTGGTGTTGGAAGTGAAAGGGGTGCCTATTTAGAGCAGGAGGAGCCAAGGCACAAAAATCATGTAGCTGAAAGTCACATTGCTGGCAGACGAACCTCTTGCCTGCACCATACTCTTTGCAGCCAGCACAGGTGAAAAGGTCAGGCAGGTTAACTTGGGACAGAGGATGCTGTGGGTGACCGAAGTGAAGCATCTCCTCCCCAAATATCAGTTGAGGAGAGGTGGGGAATTCGACCACAGGAGACTTTCTAGGGACAAATTCTGTGGGTTGCTGCATTGATTCTGACCTCTTAAGGAGAAAAGTTCTTGTCTTCCTCAACGGTTTATTGCTTATCATGGTTTGTTTCATTTTTCTCCCCACTCTGCTCTAATTCTCTTGTTTGGTGGTGGGAATTGCAAATCAGAAGGAGAATTTATGCTAAAAAAGTTGACACTGTTTGGGGAACAATGTAGAAAGAAGATGCCACTTAGATACATTGAATAAGTTGCATCTGATAATCATTGGATCATTACAGTTTCCATGGACAACCAAAAAAAAAAAAAAAAAAACTGAACAAAAGAAAGAGATGAGGCACCACTTACGTCACACAATATATATGTGTTGTTCATGTGTTATGCTTTAAATTTCGCTCCGTAAAGAGGCGTGTGAGAATGTGAGGAAATTTCTCACATCAGAAAGTTAAGGGACTTAGCATGGGCATATAATTAAGGAGTTGTGCTACTATAATTTAGGTTCTTGTTACATTCTCTTTCACCCAAAACAAATTGGTAATGGAAGTAGTAGCACCAACTCCTTATAAGACAAAGTTTTAAATTTCATGAAGAGAAAGATTAGGCAATAAGTATGGATTAAATAGTGATCATGTGATTAATTATATTCATAATGATAGAGATGTGGTGCTCCTTTCTGAAGGCAGCCTCGATGGCCACGATAGTAAACAAAAGTTGTGCACACTCAAGGACACCAATTAAACAAAAAATAAAAAAACAAAAAGTTGCATACATAGTTAAGGTTCCGTTCAAAGTCACAAACAAAAGGAAAATAAGTTTAGTTTAGGTTTAGGGTCCAAAACACGATATTAAATCAAAGTATTTCTGTAGCAAAAAAGAAGATACCGTCGCCCCAAAGTCAAGGCGTCTCTTTAAACTTTAGTCGTGGGCAATTGCATGTGATAAGTAAGAAACTTTTCCCACAGGTTCTTCGACTTTCTTGTCCCAAACACCTGTATAAATGTGAAATGATCCAAAGAGAGTTGTAATATTCGATATAAAAGTGCAATCGAAGAAAATTTTGCTTCCTAATTTGAATTAAGTTTTCTGAGATTCATCAAGGATGGAGATGGGCACTCAAAATTTTATTTTTCTTTCTTTTAGTCCCATCTCTTATTTTCTTTGTTGAGTTGTAGAGCATCTTACGACAAATATTAAAAAGGATGCCTTTTTCTCAATTTCTTCATGGAGTCAGTCAGTGATGCCTAATTATTAGTTTGTATTTAGCAAGGGATTCGCTTTGATTGTACTTGCTTTCTATCACCTTTACACTAAGAAATACACAAACGAAACTACATATGAAGAAAAACATGATATTCCCTCCACACGTCTCTCTTTAATAAGATGTTTAGCCATATATCTCTACTTTTATTAACACTACTTTTGATATCCAGTATATTACACCATACAGTGACCATTTTAAGAGGTTGCCAATTCTCCAATCAGATCTGAGTTGTTTGATCCTTATCCACGGAAAAAGAACAAAATTATTGAAGCTTAATCAAGATAAAACAGATACTAGAGTTTGGGATAATTTCAATGTGTATTCCTCTCTCTTAGAAGATCAATATATATAGGAATACAAAGTTGACTTAGTAAGCAAGAAATCCTAATAATGACAAGAAATCCTAATTGTACAATAATTACCAAAATTATCTCCTAATCATACTGGGAGAGTTAACTCATGCTAACTGACAAGACCCGCTCCAAATTTTCTTGGAATCCAGGACGAATTCTGTGGTGTTTCGGACATCAAACTGATGCCGGGGCCACTTATTAACATCAAGCTTCTTTTTCCAAATTAAGGCAAAGAGAAACGAGACTTTCTATGCAGAGTCTCCCTTGAAAAATGAACATTTCCCAAAAATTTAAACTGTCAAATGCATTAATAAATCTCATCCAGTATCATGCACAATGTAGTAACACACAATTTACATAATAGGCTTCTGGCCTTACATCCAACCATAACATGGGCGATAACAGAGCATATCTAAAAGAAGACTTTAGTTTACAACCGAATGAAGTTCAACGGAAATTAAACAAATAGAAATGCCCAACCAAAGTAATAGTTTAAGTTGCGGCTGCACGTAAGTGAAACCTCAGGCTACCTACGTACCCCTTAGTGAAGGATCAAGCCACACGTAGTTCTTATATCAACAACCATGATTCAGATACTATTCGATTATTTAAAGTAATGCCAAAGATTTAATTTAGATTCATTACAACATCAAATTCGACAAGGCAACCACTGAACACTTTATGAGTTCCTTTCCTTTTATCAGTTCTTTCCCACAACCATACCCTATCCAAGGCATACGTTGCCGAACAACACTTTGCAAACTATAAATCAGACTTTCATACTTGTGCAGATACTCATGAAGCACCAGTTCAAGAATCACAACCCGAAAACGAATTCACACACACACACACACACACACACACACATATCAATACACACACCTCACACCATCATCATGTACCAAGGGAAGAACAATCCAATCCGGGGATCGTTTGACTAGACTACATGGAAGAATCCTTAACAACCATGTGGCTAGGGATGAGCCGTCCAACCTAGGGACTGGGCTGACCATCACGCACAACAGAATCCTCAATACTCGTGCTCCTGTGATGCACAGACTACCCTACGAAACACCCCATCAAGGGTGCCCGGGTTCTGACCATATCCAAGTATCCACCTCCATGTATCCAAGTATCCATGTGAACTGTTTTCAAGTCTTTGTATCCAAGGGGAGGTACATATGATAGTACATATCATGTACCATGGAAAACAATACAACGCGGGAATCGTTTGGCTGAACCACACCGAGGAATCCTCAACAACCATGTGGCCAGGGACGAGCTGTCCAACCAGGAGACTGGGCTCACCAGCAAGCACAACAGAATCCTCAATACTCGTGCACCTGTGATAAGTCCTACGTGCGCAGACTACCCCGCTAAGGATCTACGGTAACACCTTGTCAAGGGTGCTTGGCTTCCGACATATCCAATCCATAACCACAATTTCCAAGTATCCATCAATTCTAGAATAAGTATCCAAAGGGGGTACATGAGATGGCGTGCCATCGCCAAGATCCGAAATCCACTTTCATAAACTAATATATAATAAAGATAATACTATCAAAATCAAATTTCCAAAATAAATCGTTTCCATATAACAAAAATATATATAATAAATAATACCCATACTTCCTTTTTAAAAACCATAATTAAGAAAAACATCGAGACTATGTAACACCCCGATCCCAAATTTCCCCAAATTTAACCCTTATTTAATTATTTAATTATTTAAGGGTATTTTAGTCACATTTTTAACCGGAGAGAGTTTGGGACCGTGACTTGTATTTTTGGATAGGTCGCGCTGAGACGAGTTCATAGACACGTAGTGGGCTCGAATCGGAGTTGTAACGAGAGAGATATGGTCAAAAGAAACCCAGTGGCACAACCGTAAATATTTTGAAATGGGATTTTTTATAAAAATCAGATTTTTCCCCCTCTCTCTCTCTCTCTCTCCCCCCTGCGCAGAAACAGCCCCCCCCTCGGGTTACTGTTCATAGCGGCGGTTTTTGGGCCGCCGCCGCCGCATCCGGCCACCACTCGGGGTGGCACCGGTCCCCAAAGAACCGTGCCGTCTTCCTCTTCCCATCCCGACCGGTCTCAGCCCCTGCACCGACCGGAGCTCGCCGGAATCAGGCGAAAACCGATCGATTTTCACCCAATTTTCAGACCCTCCGTTCTCCTTCGTTTCTCAGCCAAATCATTCGAGTAAGGTATGGATTCTCACCTATTTTTCGTGCTATAGCTGATGGTTGGATAGGATTTCGTTAATTTTGAGCCTAGGATAGCTGATCTTCGATTTGAAATTCTGCCGATTTTGGGAGCTTGTTTTTGGCCACTTCCGGTCAGTTTTTGGGGTAGGCCCAAGAACAAAAGTGACTCCAAATAGGGTGTTATACCTAGGGTAGAAGTCTTGGCCCGAGATGTTGAGATTTTCCGGCGAAGCTTTATCGCTTTGGACACCCACACGCTGCCCGCGCGTGTGGCAGCGCGTGGGCACTGTAGCAGAGGGGTATTATTGTCCCAATGCGATCTCCTGGTTGTCACGAGTGCGTAGGATTTCGCGGATCTCAATTCGGACGTCGTTTGACTATCGAACGGATATCGCCTGTTACGCGTTATCCGGGTTCGATAGGTTGGGACCGTTGGATGGACCCAAATTTAATATATATTAATCTAGGTATTTCTAGGATTGTAGAGGAATTCACGGATCGTGAATCGGAGCCCCGGATGTTCCGATTCAATAATTTAAAGTTAATATTTTATATTAACCGTTAGATCGTGCGATCGTGAGCGATCCGACCGTCCGATCTGAACCAAACTTGCAGGACGAGTGTCCTAAATGTTATAGAACCCATAGGAACTTCCGGATCGGAATTTGGAGGTCGTAGGTCCCGTGGGCCCGTTTGACCAGGGTTAGGGTAGTTTGACCCTTGGTTGACCGTGAGTCTTCCGGAGTAATCTCACCTTCCTAAGGGGATTATCTGGTGCTAGACTATTGTTGGGGTTTACGCAATATTAGAATATTTGTATATTTATAGAATTAGAATTATATGTTTGTACAAGGGTACAACAGAGTCTAGAATGCCAGTTGGAGTGCTATATGCACTACTTTAAGTACCTTCCCGGATTTTGGATGTACTACGAGTACCACCAAGTGAAAGTTAGGTCCCACGTGGCGTAGGTTATCCGGCGTTGGGACAGGCCCCATACGTGGCGTTGGTTGTACCGGCGTATGGGGAGGTTTGTGATATGATGTTGAGGTCCCGCGTGGCGTAGGTTATCCGGCGTTGGGACAGGCCCCATACGTGGCGTTGGTTGTACCGGCGTATGGGGAGTTATGTGATATGACGTGTAGGTCTCACGTGGCGTAGGTTATCCGGCGTTGAGACAGACCCCATACGTGGCGTTGGTTGTACCGGCGTATGGGGAGATATGTGATAGCATGGCATGGTCGCACGTGGCGTAGGTTATCCGGCGTGTTGACAGACCCCATACGTGGCGTTGGTTGTACCGGCGTATGGGGAGATTATGTGGAATACAGAGAAATGAAATGAGGTATCGCCTAAGAGTGGAATTAGGGTCATATGGAAGAACTACGTGTGGCTTGATCCCTCAAGGAGGGTACGTAGGCAGCCTAAGGTTGTTAGGTGCAGCCGCAGACTAATGTTAGTCATAATTTGTATTTGAATGTTTGGTAGCCTTAGTTGAGAATTTTTGGAAGGCCGAAGGCCATTTATGTAAATTGCATGAAATTATATTGTGCATGCTGCCAGTTGGGAATATAAATTGTGTTTTTATGCAGGTATAAATTTTGGGAAATGTCCAATTTATAGGGGAGACTCTGCCGAAATTTCGGCAGAAAGTCTCGGCCTTTAGTAAGTGGGCCCGGCATCGGGATGATGTCAGGAATTCCAAAGGATTCGTCTCGGGTTTTGGGAAAATTCGGGGCGGGTCTTTTCAGTTGGTATCAGAGCTCTAGGTTCAATTTTCTGTGGACCTTGCACACTATGTGCATCCTTAAGTTGTGGGGATTAAAATGGGTTCCATCTCGGAATGGCACCTTGCGATGTTGAGTCCGCATGGGCAGGAGGATAGGGTGTCGATCAACCTACTTATAGGGATCCTCCATCGCCTGAACATGTTGCTAATTTTCGACTGTGTGCCTAGCGCACGGAGTCGGAGATTCTGAGAGCACAACCTTTCTCTAGGACGAGCAACTCCCCGACATTGGATCAAGGGGTCCAAGGTCTGAGAGGTGGCGTTAGTATAATCGAAATCACAAGTGTGGAAGAGATTATGAGAAAGAGGCTCGTGTGTGGTGGGAATACCGTGGTCAAATCCAAGGGGAAGACCCAAATGGATTGAGTAATCCTACCCATGGAGATGGAGAGTGCTTGGGGGTCTCCTCTCTTGTGAGCACGTCTGAGTAGTGATCTTTCATCAGAATCAGAAATGGATCGTGGTCGAGAGAGATCGATGATGATTACAATTCGGTAAAAATGATCCTTTCTGACCTTCCTTTCAAAGCATCGTGTTGGCAATGCTGCCTATCGATTCTGAAGAAAGAAGGAAAATATCAACAAGTCAAAGAACGCGGTTCCTCTTTTAGTGGGAGAGCTAAAAGAGAATCAAATCACAAATGGAAGCGTTTAGCTTTTAGAGAAAAACAGGGGAACCCGAGTAGTAGATGCGGGCCCAATGCTCATAACCCTTCCGAGTGACCGGTAGGAAATTTCGGGGACGAAATTTTTATAAGGGGGGTAGTCTGTAACACCCCGATCCCAAATTTCCCCAAATTTAACCCTTATTTAATTATTTAATTATTTAAGGGTATTTTAGTCATATTTTTAACCGGAGAGAGTTTGGGACCGTGACTTGTATTTTTGGATAGGTCGCGCTGAGGCGAGTTCATAGACACGTAGTGGGCTCGAATCGGAGTTGTAACGAGAGAGATATGGTCAAAAGAAACCCAGTGGCACAACCGTAAATATTTCGAAATGGGATTTTTTATAAAAATCAGATTTTTCCCTCTCTCTCTCTCCCCCCCTGCGCAGAAACAGCCCCCCCTCGGGTTACTGTTCACAGCGGCGGTTTTTGGGCCGCCGCCGCCGCATCCGGCCACCACTCGGGGTGGCACCGGTCCCAAAAGAACCGTGCCGTCTTCCTCTTCCCATCCCGACCGGTCTCAGCCCCTGCACCGACCGGAGCTCGCCGGAATCAGGCGAAAACCGATCGATTTTCACCCGATTTTCAGACCCTCCGTTCTCCTTCGTTTCTCAGCCAAATCATTCGAGTAAGGTATGGATTCTCACCTATTTTTCGTGCTATAGCTGATGGTTGGATAGGATTTCGTTAATTTTGAGCCTAGGATAGCTGATCTTCGATTTGAAATTCTGCCGATTTTGGGAGCTTGTTTTCGGCCACTTCCGGTCAGTTTTTGGGGTAGGCCCAAGAACAAAAGTGACTCCAAATAGGGTGTTATACCTAGGGTAGAAGTCTTGGCCCGAGATGTTGAGATTTTCCGGCGAAGCGTTATCGCTTTGGACACCCACACGCTGCCCGCGCGTGTGGCAGCGCGTGGGCACTGTAGCAGAGGGGTATTATTGTCCCAATGCGATCTCCTGGTTGTCACGAGTGCGTAGGATTTCGCGAATCTCAATTCGGACGTCGTTTGACTATCGAACGGATATCGCCTGTTACGCGTTATCCGGGTTCGATAGGTTGGGACCGTTGGATGGACCCAAATTTAATATATATTAATCTAGGTATTTCTAGGATTGTAGAGGAATTCACGGATCGTGAATCGGAGCCCCGGATGTTCCGATTCAATAATTTAAAGTTTATATTTTATATTAACCGTTAGATCGTGCGATCGTGAGCGATCCGACCGTCCGATCTGAACCAAACTTGCAGGACAAGTGTCCTATATGTTATAGAACCCATAGGAACTTTCGGATCGGAGTTTGGAGGTCGTGGTCCCCGTGGGCCCGTTTGACCAGGGTTAGGGTAGTTTGACCCTTGGTTGACCGTGAGTCTTCCGGAGTAATCTCACCTTCCTAAGGGGATTATCTGGTGCTAGACTATTGTTGGGGTTTACGCAATATTAGAATATTTGTATATTTATAGAATTAGAATTATATGTTTGTACAAGGGTACAACAGAGTCTAGAATGTCAGTTGGAGTGCTATATGCACTACCTTAAGTACCTTCCCGGATTTTGGATTCACTACGAGTACCACCAAGTGAAAGTTAGGTCTCACGTGGCGTAGGTTATCCGGCGTTGTGGACAGGCCCCATACGTGGCGTTGGTTGTACCGGCGTATGGGGAGATTTGTGATATGATGTTGAGGTCCCGCGTGGCGTAGGTTATCCGGCGTTGGGACAGGCCCCATACGTGGCGTTGGTTGTACCGGCGTATGGGGAGTTATGTGATATGACGTGTAGGTCTCACGTGGCGTAGGTTATCCGGCGTTGAGACAGACCCCATACGTGGCGTTGGTTGTACCGGCGTATGGGGAGATATGTGATAGCATGGCATGGTCGCACGTGGCGTAGGTTATCCGGCGTGTTGACAGACCCCATACGTGGCGTTGGTTTTACCGGCGTATGGGGAGATTATGTGGAATACAGAGAAATGAAATGAGGTATCGCCTAAGAGTGGAATTAGGGTCATATGGAAGAACTACGTGTGGCTTGATCCCTCAAGGAGGGTACGTAGGAAGCCTAAGGTTGTTAGGTGCAGCCGCAGACTAATGTTAGTCATAGTTGTTATTTGAATGTATTGCCCGCCTTAGTTGAGAAATGTTGAAAGGCCGAAGGCCATGTATATAAATTGCATGAAATTATATTGTGCATGCTGCCAGTTGGGAATATAAATTGTGTTTTTATGCAGGTATAAATTTTGGGAAATGTCCAATTTATAGGGGAGACTCTGCCGAAATTTCGGCAGAAAGTCTCGGCCTTTAGTAAGTGGGCCCGGCATCGGGATGATGTCAGGAATTCCAAAGGATTCGTCTCGGGTTTTGGGAAAATTCGGGGCGGGTCTTTTCAGTTGGTATCAGAGCTCTAGGTTCAATTTTCTGTGGACCTTGCACACTATGTGCATCCTTAAGTTGTGGGGATTAAAATGGGTTCCATCTCGGAATGGCACCTTGCGATGTTGAGTCCGCATGGGCAGGAGGATAGGGTGTCGATCAACCTACTTATAGGGATCCTCCATCGTCAATAGTTTGGCCAAATTTTCCATTTTTGGTCAACGGGGCCTGCGGGGCCCAAGACCTCCGAATTCAAACCGGAAAGTTCCTAGAGGTCCAACAAAGTCTCCTAAACACGTTCTGAAAGTTTGGTCTCGATCGAGCCGTCGAATTGCTCAGGATCGCACAATTGGACGGTCACAGTTTTACGCAAATTTTGAGTCATTGAATCGGAGCATCTGGGACTCCGATTCTCGATCTGTGAATTCCTACATGATCCTAGAGGTACCTAGATCAACATATTTGAAAAAGGAATTGATCCAACGATCTAAATATATCGAACCTGAATAACGTCTAAAATGCATAAATTCGTTCGACCGTCAAACGATAACCAAATTCAAATCCGAGCATACCGCCGTGCTCAGGATGACATAGGAAACATTCCATGACCAAATGGGTTACCCAAACATGCTCCACACGCCACCACGCGCGGCAGTGACTTGAGAGAATTCCGTCGATTGAAAAATTCTCAAAACACCCATCAATACCTATACCTATGTGATCAGGACAACGAGTGGAGCAACTTTTCTTGGGCCAAGACCAAAAAGTGACTGGAACTTGCCAGAAACTCGAGGCTAATACCGCCCAAAACTTTGATTCGAAAAACGAGTTTCAAAACTTCAAAATCAATCCTAATCAACCCAACCATCAGTTAGAGCACGTTGAAAGGATGAGAAAGCATACATCGATCAACAAATTTGGTAGCCGGAATCGTCAGAATAGATGACGGAAAATTTATGTAAAATTCGGTGGTTTTGAGTAGTTTTCGACGGCTAGGACGGCGGGTTTCGTCGGAGGTGGGGTGGGTCGGGTAGAGGAAGGCGGCCCGGTCATTTTGGTACCGACCTCGTCGAATTTGGTGGCTGGATTAGAGAACTGTTGGCCAATAAATGGCCGGCTGGATGTCGCTCGAGAGGAGGGGGATCGTGTGGGGAGGGGGGGAGAGTGAGAGAGAGAGAGAGAGAGGAAGAAAAATCTGGTTTTTAAAATTTCAACTTCGAGTTATTAACCGTTGTGCCACTGCACTTCCATTGAACGTAACTTCTTCGTTATAACTTCGATTTGAGCCCGCTACGTGTCTACGAAGTTGTATAAATGTGCTCTATGCAATAGTGCTATTAAATTCCTAAAAATTCTACCGGATTAAAAAGTGACCAAAATGACCCTATTGCAAGGGAAAAATTGTAATTTCATAATTTAAATAAATTTAACAATTTAACGAATAATTAAAATTGGGGTCAGGGTGTTACACTAACACTCCCTCTTAAGTTGGTGCGTAGATATCTCCTATAATCAACTTGTCGAGTGAGTCATGAAAAACTTTTCCTAATACTGCATATATCAACATATCTACCAACTATCTTTCTGAATTAATAAAATGTCGATCCATCTCCACTTGCTTTATTCTATTATGTTGAATAGGATTATTTGCTATTTATCGAGCAGCCTAATTACCACATTAAAGTTGCATAGCACCTTGCGGCTCAAAACCAATCTATGTAAGCAATATACATAGCCAAAGAAGTTTACAAACAGGTTTCTTCTTACTATGCCATGTAACCAGAACCAGGTTACCTGTTTGTGGAAATTTCTCATGGAAGAATATTCATGTGTA
Source organism: Prunus dulcis (assembly GCF_902201215.1). Classification (NCBI taxonomy): domain Eukaryota; kingdom Viridiplantae; phylum Streptophyta; class Magnoliopsida; order Rosales; family Rosaceae; genus Prunus; species Prunus dulcis. The sequence continues at coordinate 135,677 of NC_047654.1, read as the reverse complement.
GATTCTTCCCTCTTTGAACTTTCTTCTTTCTCTTTTCCGATTCTTGTGAAACAAATAAGAGTAAAAGACCACACTCGATGGGTGTTGGCCAAAGACCCGTCGATGCCTAAGTTAGTTCAATTGGATCTTTGAGGAAAGACACGACAATAGCTAAACTGGACGTAGAATTCTCTCATAGAGAGAGAGAGAGAGAGAGAGAGAGAGAGAGAGATGTGTTTCTCTCGGGTTTTAGAACTAGGTGTAGGATTACCTCGTGTGCTGAATGTGACCATGTATTTAAAGGGCTATAGCCATCTAGGGTTCCTCAAAGAATAATCATATTTGGAAGGAAGATATTCTTTCCCTTAAATGGAGAGATTGAGTCAATTAGGGATTTGGATTAGAATCAAATCCCCAAAATAAGATAATATCCTAAATTGATGATAATGTCTTTAATTGATGATTATATTCCCAAATAAAGATAATATCATATATTTAAGATACTATCCCTATTTTTGGTCTCAATTAATTGGCCAAATAAATGGGCTCAATTACTAACATAGGTGATATTCTTCTTGTCCACGTGGTGCCTTGTGATTGGACGCCGTAATATTTATTCCCATATTACCTCCCACAAACGTGAAGTAGATTGATGTGGAGTGTCTATCAATAATATTGTCTGCCTAATGTGCATATGTATATCCTTCAACCTTCAAATGTCCATTCTAATGAAAAATAATCCATTCTTAGGAGCAAACTTCAAATAACTCAAGATACACATTTCAACCTCTATATGATTCTCACTCGGAGAGTGCATGAACTGACTGATGACACTAATTGCATAAGTGATATTAGGACGAGTATGCAACAGATAAATAATTCTTCCAATTAAGCTTTGGTATCTCTCCTTGTTAGTAGAAATTTGATTGGGATATACTCCCAGGTGATGATTTTGCAAAACAGGAGTATCCACTGGCTTACACCCCAACATACTAGTTTCAGTCAGCAAATTCAACACATATTTTCATTGTGACAGAAAAATGCCACCACTTAAACGAGCTTCAATTCCCAAAAAGTACTTCAAACTCCCCAAGTCATTCATTTCAAATTCAGAAGCCAAATATCTATGAAGCTTCTTAATCTCATAAACATCATCACAAGTGACCATAATATCATCAACAAGGTAATCTTACCACCCTTGCTCTTGATAAACAAGGTATGATAAAAGTTTCCTTGAGAATATCAATATCGTTTCATGGCTTCGTTAAATCTCCCAAACCATGCTCGAGGTGATTGCTTTAAGTCATAAATTCCTTCCGCAACTTGCACACTTTACCTGAGCCATCAATCATTCCATAGCCATGTGGAAAGTCCATGTACATTTCATATTCTAGATCCCAGTGCAAGAATGCATTCTTCATATCAAATGGTTTCAAAAGCCAACCTAGGTTAGCTGCTAAAGACAATAATACACGAATGGTATTCAATTTTGCTACTGGTGCAAAAGTCCCCTAATAACCCACACCATATGTTTGTGTGTACCCTTTGGCTACTAACCTCACCTTGTATCTATCAATCGTTCCATTTGCTTTATATGTTTGATGTTGAACACCCATCTGCATCCCACTGGTTTCTTCTTTTTTGGTAGTGAGACTATATCCCACATCCCATTCTTCTATAGTGCCTCTATTTCTGCCTTAATAGCATCTGTCCATTTTGGATCCTTCAAAGATTCTTCAACTTTGTTCAGAATCTGGATTGCCACCACTTGATTCCCAATTGCTTGATATTATGGTGACAATCTATGAGTGGACACATATTGGACAATAGAATATATTGTCCACCCTTTTGGTGGTTTCCCCTAATTATGTTTAAGAGCAATTGATATGATCTCTCGACATTAGTATTAGTTAATGTATTAGTTTCCAAGTTGCTTACCTCAGAAATATCCAAAGAAGTATGAGTGTGTATTATAAGATCAAGATAAGGGGAATCAACAGCAATGCTCCGGTCGATTGGTGTGTATCAGAGTTAGCTGGAGTTGGCTATAGATCTTTCAATAGCTCAAGATCCTATTCCTGCAGCTCAAGAGCCTTCAACAACTCAAAATGACGTGTTTCTTCTTCCGGCAGCTTATGGTTAGGCACTTTCGGTAGCTCGGGATGTGGCGGCTCAGCATGGCTAGGAGTTCGAGACTCACCAGGTACCTTAAACCAACTAAGTCCTTCAAGTGTACTCGTACTCATCTCTCATTGAAGGGCATAGTTAGACAACTCAGTGGTGAAAACTATCTCGGCTTCCAAGAAGTTGACATCCATAGTAACATGAACTATTCGTCTAGAAAGATGGTAGCAAAGATTTCCTTTATGTTGTGGTGTAAAGCCAATGAAGCCACATTGGAAGACACAAGGGTCCAGTTTACTCATTTGATTCTTGTGGAGATGAACGTAAGCCACACATCCAAAAATGCATGAGGTATGGTGTAATGTGGAGGACAAAGATACAAGGAGAGCCAAGGCATAGAAGGCCTACATGAAGGGATTTGGTTAATCAAATAGATAGCATATGTGATTATGTCAACCTAATAATGTGATGGAGCTGATGTACCAATAAGAAGAGCATGAGCCGTTTCCAGAATATGCATGTTCTTGCGTTGAGGAACTCTATTATGTTGAGGAGTCTGAGGACAAGTAGTTTCATGCAGAATCCCATGTTCTTAAAAAAACTGAGAAAATTAGCCACCATTGTTAGAACATAGAACCTTGTTAGGAAGTGAAAATTGTGTTCTGATCATCTGATAGAAAATCCTAAAGATAGAGCCAACATCACTTTTATGTTTCATCACATATAACCAAGTCATCCAAGTGCATTCGTCCACAAAAGTAACAAACCATCTAATTCCAATATGAGTAGAGACATGAGAGGGACCCCATACATCATAATGTATTAAATCAAATGAAATGGTTCTTTTATGAAAACTTAGAGGGTAATAAACTTGATGACTCTTAGCCAAAATGCAAGCATCACATTTTAATTATGAGTCACAAACTCCAATAGACAATGAAGGAAACAACCAATGCAAAACCCAAAAGAGGCATGCTTAAGATGACGATGCCACAACTAAATTTTCTTAATCTTCTCACTGTCCGTTCCATGAACCTGATGAGCCCAACTCGACACAATATCATCAACATAGTATAATCCCCTTTTCTTAGTACCACGCCCAATGATCTCCCAAGTCTAGATATCTTGGAGCAAGCAAAAAGTTGGAAATATTAATACAATGCAATCTAGTTGTTCTGTAACTTGGTTTACAGAAAATAAGTGAGTTGATAGGGCAAGAACAAATAAGGCCTATCTTTAGGATCCACCCTCTTTCAGAGTGTTTCAGGCCTAGGTCTTGCTAACTAAGGAATAGGGCACATTAAGGCTTGATGTACTTTACTTCTGCAGCTCATCCAAGCCACTAAAGGAAAAAGACCCCAACAATTACAAATTGACATGTTTTGGATAGTCATTAGAGAATTCTCTACGGAAATTACAACACATCTTTTTATTTATTTGAAATGATAAGCATTGTTATAAAACATGCGTTTAAAAAAGCAATACCTGTTTTAGCAACTAACCATGACAAGTGCTATTGTTATAAACAAGTTTTAGTAGAAACTAACCATGACACAATATTATAAAAAATAATGCAATTAAAAAAAGTTTAATTCACATACAACAAAGAAGTGAAATGGTCAAACCAATTATTCCAATAAATATTTTAATAAAATAAAAATAACAAATGAAAGATGTCAATTGAATATGAAATATCTCTACGCCCCTCATGAAATAAACATCAACAACAGTCCCTTTTTTTTTTCTTTTTCTTGTCTCAATTGGAATTACCTTCAACATGAGAAACTGTTTCTCATGTTCTATGAACCAAGTGCATGCCTTTAATTGTTCATCTCAAATTGCAATGTTGGATCAAGTTTTTGTGTAATAGCATTGATAAAGTGTTCCAAATAGGGATGGGTATCTAAAACCGAAATACCGAAACCGTACACTAATTATACCGTACCATACTGATTCATACCGTTTCATTTGAGATGGGGAGATATTCAGTACTGTACCAATAGAGTATGGTATGGTAGCGGTATCAAGTATTTGGTACTGGTCAATATCGTACCGTACCGAATACTGAAATATAATATATATTTTTTCATTCTCTCATGGTCTCGCGCTTAAAAAAATTCTCCTTTAGATTTTGCTTATGTTAAACTGTTTAGCCTTACAGACATGCACTTTGCGTATATATGCATATGACTTGCAATGTGAGCTTCACTTTCTTGAATAGTACATCTTGAGTTGCATTTTCCAAGTAATCACGACTACAAATTTGTTTAGTAGTAATTTGACATTTAAATGCCAATTGCAAATGAAGTTTGGATTGCATAACTTTTTGTTTTTGTTATTTATGTTTGGATTGTGTGTGTAATTTTGTAAGCCATAAGGCATAATTTTAACTATTTTGGTTTGTAAGCCATAAGGCATGAGTTTTAACCATTTGGATTTGATGAATCTGTTGATGGATATTGATTTGGTTGATTTGGATATTGAATATGTTGATTAGGATTTGGATATTAAATATGTTAATTTTGGTATCGATACTGATTTGGCACAGTATGGTACGGTACCAATTTTGACAAATGATAATCCCATACCGTACCATACCAGTTTTAATTTTCGGTATTGGTAGCGTTATGAGCTCAATACCGTACCGTACCTTATTGTGCCCACCCCTAATTCCAAAGATCAAGCCATTTTAGTGACTGAGTCAGCAACGAGAGAGCTCTCAAAACCAGGTGTATCACCTTCCAAATCAACAGTATTATTGAGTTCAGTCTCATGGGTCATAACCTCAATAGCTTCTAAACATGTTTCAGCACCCTCTCCAGTAGCTCTATCTTTGCCACATAAATCCACTATATCATCCTAGTCAGCAATCACCTTCCACATAAAAGGTCTAGCATATTCATGAGAATATATAATTGCATATTAAATTACCTTCACATACTCATCCCAGACATTTTCTTCATTTACATTGATCATCATTTTTGTTACATTCCAACTGAATCCACTATGACGTAATATATCCCTAGCTATGCCATAATACATTTTCCACGTCTTAACATGATTTGGTATGTTATGAGCATTTACTTCAATATTCAATTGTGAAGACAATGTGGCGGCAGCGATGTTGTAAGCAACTGCTTTCCAACCACCATCTCTTTTGTGATTGATCTAGTGCTCTTCTAAAAGTGTATCAGCTAACGAACGCTCCATTTGTATATTCCAACGGAAGTAAGCTTTGTCATCTTCTTCATTTTCATTACCTTACTTGTCTTTTCTTTTCCTCTACTTTAGTTGGTTAGTTTTTTCCATCGTCTTATTTATTTGAAATGATTATAACTACAAAATTAATAAATAAAATAAACATAAAGAGCATAATAGAAACATGAAGCTGAATAATAAAGAACAATAATAAACAAAAACAATCGACATGATTAAAATGCTAACAATTCAATACATAAATTTACCATGAGACAATTCCAACTCAATTAACATCTCATGCTTGGAAAATCATGAATTAGTGGCGCCTTGTGCTTGATAATCATGAAACATCTGCATTGCTAATGTGTCTCAAAAAGTAGTCCATTGATCAGTAACATGGACACTTGTGATCCTATTTGCATTACCATTTAATGTGGAATGATTTGATATCTCATGATCCATGGAAGCTAAAAACCCCAAATCTTGATCTTGCAGCACATGATCATTGTGTTGCCCTTTTCAAATGAAGTTATGCAACACAAAGCATGCATTTATAATCGTAATTTGTGTTTTAATGTGAAAAATGAAGGTTTACTCAGTATACTCCATCGCTTTTCAAATAACCCAAATGACCTTTCAATTACATTCCTTGCAATTGAATGGCACAAGTTAAATAACTCTTTATAATTTTGAGGCCAATTGTTTCCAGTCCATTCATATCTAGTTCCTTGATAAGGTGCTAAAAAACCAAGTCCATTAGCATATCCCACATCCACAAAATAGTATTTATCAACAATAGAAAAAGTTTCAAAGAATTGTTAGTTATTTATACCTAAATTTTTGGGTATTTAACAAGTAGTATAATAAATTACCACTTGGAACTTGAAACGAATTATCTCTCACTAAAGCATCTCGCAAAACACGAGCTTTAGAAGTAGAACCCTCCCATCCGGATGGTACATATATAAATTTTAGATATGGATCACAAACTCCTAAAATATTAGTGAAAATATCGCCCTTTCTATTTCTATATTTTGGTCTATCCTCAATAGACGCCATTACTGGAATGTGAGTTCCATCAAGTGTCCCAATACAGTTCTAATGACATAGAACAAGAAAAAGCAAAAACCATCTTAAGATATGTGGTAAATGTATAACATGAATATAATTTTTCATTTTGTCCAACAAAAAATATTCTTTTTTCTTTAGTAATAAAATTACCTCAAATATTTTCTTGTCTCTTTCTGAACCACCAATAGTACATGGCTGAAGTTCCAAATATTCTTGACTTATTTTCATCATTGCACGCAACACACCATTAAATTGGCGACTAATTGTTTCCTTAGAATGATAATAGTCAAAACCAATGACCCTAAACTTCAAGTTGTGAGAAAGTATATTTAGGAATATAGCAACGGATTCTTCAATAGAAACATTTCTTATCTGAGCCATTCCACCTATTTCATGCAAAATCGTACATAAACTCTTAAATGCATTCTTGCTGACTCGTAATTGTTCAATACAATCAACCTCCTTCCCATTATATAAACGGTTCAAGCGACATTGCCTTTCTTCATCCCAATCACGTGAAGACTCTTTAACCAAATAATTTTCATTATACCGTGCGACAACAATAGCAATCATAGATGTAATGATACCAAGAATAATTGCCATTCTCCTCTTGTTTTCTTCTTCATCTCTAGCACGCTTGCGACTTAAGTGTGTTAAAAAGTTATCTACATCATCACCCGCAATACATGTTTATATGTATAAATAATCTCATTATGTAATCTACTTAACTGAAAACCATAACAAAGGTTGAACTGATTGATGTCAGATAAGACTATAGCATAAAAAACTCTATAAGTAAAATTGATTGGTTTGTATACTATTTCATAGTCACACTTATATGAAAATTTTGACTGCAAAACTCATGAAGTAGCTAAAGCATGAAGAAATGGACTACATGACTTGTCTTTTTATGCTTGGAATAATGTGCAAACTAGTGGAAGTCGATAAGCACACAAATTAAAACATTTTCAAACTTTTGAAGCATATCACAAAGAAGACATTCAAACTTCGTTATGAATTTTGAGACATAAAAGTATCATATTATAAGAAGAGTAGAAAATGATGTCTAGATAGCTGAGATTACCTTGATAAGAAGAGCCAATACTCTTGTCAAATTGAAGGGTAGAGAGGAAGAATACCAGAGATAAGGTATGCTGTCATCATATCAAAAGAATGAGCAAACTAAATAGCATACATAAAAACCACTCAACACACCTAAATTATTGAAGAATCACTTAACACACTCATAATATTGTACAAACTTACATACATAGAAAATTATGCTCATTCTATTATATGTTTTTCTTTCAGTAAACTTTTTCATATGGTCAAAGCTCTCTCAAATACTAACATTTCACTCACTGAAAGAATACATGATATTCAATTTTTTTCCTTGTATGCAGTAGGATTACAAATAACAACTTCACTAGAAGAATACTTATTCAATTTTTCCCTTTTATGCAATACAACTATTTAGGACTAACAAGTACACCAATTTCTTCATGTCTTACGGTGCAAAAATCTTTCCCCTATAAATTATTTAATGTAAAATAGCTATAATCCAACAAAAAGAATCAATAATTGATCTCATTGATCAAATAAACCGAAAAAAAAAAAAACTTGTAAACAAACAACATATTATATCAAAACTCAAATTCGTGCCCCAAAATTAGAATCAAGAAACAACCAATGCAGCATTGAAAAGGAGAAATATATACACTCATCGATAGAGGAGAGAATGATAGCTGAAACTTTTACCTTGATTTGGAGAGTCAAAATACGCTTGTTAGATTGAAAGGAAGAGAGGAACAAAACTGGAGTGATGAGGCTTGCTTCAATCATATCAAAAAGATGAGTTAAGAGACATAAAATCAAATGGCAACGAAACAAATGGAAAACTAAAGTTAGATTTGCCCATCTTCTTTCTCTGTTTTTGTCTCTCCTTGTAAAAGACGTAGATGAGGCCTACTCTTTATTGAGGAGATTTGGGTGCGCTGAAAATCTCAATTCCGGCTTCGTCGAGAATTTCACAATTCCGTCTATTTTCATAAAATTTCAACTCCAGATTTTGGATTGGGAAATCTCGAGATATTTTCCACGCATATTTTGCCAAATTCTGAGTTCAGTTTGCCAAAGGGAGGACTTTCCCTTTTCCACGCTTCAAATCCTGACTTTTCCTAAAATCACGAGTTATTTTACCTACTCCAATGGATATTTTAATGAACTAACTATCGCAGTTAAATAATAAGGGAAATAGTGCCGTTTTAGATAAAGGTTCATGTATCGCACATTGCCTCACTATTCAGAACCCAATAGATCGCACTCACGTAAAGTACTCTTTGGATAAGTATTTAGGATAATTAAATCAACGGCTATAGGGATTAGTTGATTGGGTCAACATTAATTAAAGAGTTAATTAATCATATTGATTTAATAAGATGTGAAATGAGCATGAAATATAAACCGGGTTCCAAGGCCTAATGGGCTTGGACCCATTTGAGCATCTAAAGTGTGTTGTTGGTGACTTGCCTTGCGACTACCGCTCCTCATACTCACTTGTTGATCAATGGCTATTTCCTCTTTCGTTTATTTTTTATTTAATGTTACCAATAAAAGGGATGGGCTAGATACGGTTTCTGTTTGGATTTTTTAACGAACGAGGCTTTATTTAAATTTTTTTTTTCTAGGCAACAATCAAGGTTTTTAAAAAATAGATAAGATTTTCAAATCTTGTCCAAATTTTGATTTTGATTTTTTTGAAATGTTCACACAAAGAAATTAACATATCATCATATACATTAAAGAAAAATAAAATTTTATATTATAAAAATAACACATATATAAAATTATAGCAAATATAGAGCTCCGGATATAGAATCCCTCCTGTTGTGAGAGTGATATTCTGTAATAGTTATATCAAATTATATAAAAGATTTCATCTGAGCTCTAAATGAGGCTCTATTAACCTCTTTTAGAGCCTTTACTATTAGGGATGTCCTTATATCATAATCATACATAGCTATATTATATTTTATATTAATTAAAAATAAACATATTACTTATTGGGCAGGGTATGGGGATAAGGATAACAATACCATCTCTAACTCATCCCCAGCCGAAAATTTATACAATTTAAAAATCCCGTACTTGCCCATAATTTTCTCCCAAACTCTCCCCCAATTAGGATCGGAGCCGGCCGGACCAGAATTTATGCCATCACTAGATTTGACAACGGCTCACATTGTTTTTCTAATTTTCCGCCTGTACCGGTAAAAAACAGAGCAAAACTCATTCATTATCATTACAAATAGAAAAATGAAAAAAGGAAAAATAAAAAATAAAAAATTAGAGCAAAGGAAAGCTCTCTAAACTTGACGACTGAGAGAGACTGAGCAATAGCCAATGGCAACAACACCAGCGCTAACGGTTCTTCATCTCTCTCGCCTCGCCCGCCACTTCCCCTTCTCTTCTTCCCCTCTCCTAACACCTCTTCTCTTTCCTTGTGCTCGTCTCCTTCCCAAGCCGCGTGACCTGCCCTTCCGCCGCAGTCCCTTCTTCCCTTGCAACCTCTCCCGCCGGTTCTCCGTTGCCGCCTCAACCTCTCTAGGTACAGCTCTATTCATATTTCTTGCTTCTTTCTCTGTGTCTGTGAGGAATTTTGTCGAACAGGTCATATGTGTTGTTGTGGAGTGTTTTGGTGCAGTTTTACTTGCTACATTCTCTTTCCAACGGAAAAATATTTTCCAAATTGGAGAATTAGTGACGTTTAGTTGCAAAGTATAGCGTCTTTATGAACTTCTTGTTGTCTCTCTTTGGTTTTGTTGAAGATTATGTGATATGCTCTGTTTGGTTGCTGAACAAAAATGTAGGAAAGAGTAGAAAGTTCTCCAAAGGGTTATTATTATTATTTTTTAAAATTTGTAAAATTTTTCCATTTCTCGTTATTGGGGTCCTTTGTAAAGCAGGAAAATATGCTTACTTGTCATGAACGCCTTGAATCTTATTCTAATAGGTTATCCAGATAGCACTACTATAGCTTTCAAGTCCTCCGTCTGCTGGACTGGAGTGTATGTGCTGCTTATATTAGTTTGAATCTTTCCTCTAGTGTTGATACCTTTTTGGATTAAATGTAAGGGTACATACACGACTATAATGACTGGTTCATGTTCAGTGATCACTTGCGTAGTCGAATGTGTGACGAATCCTCCATTATGTTGTAGAGCTAGAGATGTAAATACACACACACACACACACACACACACACAAGGCAGTTAAGTGGACGAGCTCTGGGGAAAGTAAAATTTGGAGCAGCTCTTTGGGCTTCAGTTACGGCAGAATTCAAGGATCTTTCCTTTTCTGATATTTATTTAGATGGAGGGCAGCCGTGTGTGAGACCCGTGTCTTGGGGAAACAAGAACGGTGAGCAATCCCACATCGCTCGGGGAGGGAAAGGTGAAGTGCCTTATATGTGTGGGCACTTCTCTTCCTAGCAAGAGGCCTTTTGGGCAAGATCGCATTAGCTTGATCCCAAGAACAAAACCGTGAAGGGGGGAGGCCCAAAGCGGACAATATCTTGCTAGGGGAGTCGGGTTGTGACACTCTGTTAATTTCAGTTAGGGTACTCAGCATTATTTCTTTTTAGTGTGTTAATTTGGGGCAGCTTGGACTGCATAATCCAAACAAGCTGGTGATGTCAACACAATCCTGCATCTGCAAATGACCAATCAGGGACTTCCTTCTTTGTGATGGAAGTATTAAAGTGTGGACCGTAACAAAATTTTGAAAAAAAGGAAGAGTGATGTGATGAGAGTTAGAAGAAGGATTCTAAAATACTAAGTCTGGTTATCATTTGAGAGCCAATTTGAAAATTTTACTAACTTTTCTCCTTAAGCTTCTGTATGGAGTACCAGTAAGCCTGCCCATTAAGTTCAACAAACAAGCAGTAGGATGTTTTAAACACACAGCATGAAGTGGTTTTGGAACATATGGTTCACAAGAATTTTTATCTATATGAGCAGTCTTTGTTTTGCCTCTATTTATTTGTTCTGGACTTTGCACTGCTTCTTTTGGAATAGCATTCACATAATAAACTGGAGAGGAGAGTTCATCTAATTTGTACCTAGCCTCTTCTTGTATTTCCATTTTTCCTTTCCAATCTACCAACCTTTCTTATCTTCGTCTGATCTAACTTCTAACTACTTATATATTATGAGCTATTGTATCTTTCTATGAATCAGAATAACTACCTCTCATTAAGCTCCAAACTGATAGACTTATAAAACAAATATTCTACTTCTAAAAGAATACATATTGTTTAGTTGGAGTGCAAAACCAAGAGACGTTCTCCCTGAATCTCAACGAAAAACTTTCTGATCCTTCGATATTTCTGTTGATATTAGAAGTTTAAAACTATAACATGTGTGATTTTTACGTTGCCCTTGTCTTTTGAACTTTAAGTTGGCCTTTTTTCCCATTCACAAATTTAGGAATTATAAGTATGTATACTAAAGGTTAAATTCAATTACTATATTGTTTCCCACTTCACAGGCCTGAGTGATGATGGGATACTTGATGAAAGATATGATGTCATTGTGGTCGGAGGAGGACATGCAGGCTGTGAAGCTGCCCTAGCATCTGCTCGTCTAGGGGCAAAAACTCTTCTACTGACACTAAATATTGATAGGATTGCATGGCAGGTTTAACTCTGGATTTTCTTGATAACCTCTTAATTTTGATGTTTTATTTAGGACTTTAATTGTATTTCTCGAAGTTAGATATGTGAAATCAATTTTCATTTTGGATTCTTAACTCATAATTCCACTAAAAGGAACAGCTGTAAAATTTAATCATTTACAGCCAGAAAGTTCGTCAATTTTTTTTCCTATTTTTTGGTCTGATAGAAAGTTCATCTAAGGAGATGAAATGTTTAGAATACTTCTTGTCAATCACACAAACTGTGATGCAGCATTCCAACTTATTTATTCTGCAGCTCCTCAGCTTTCTATTTGATGTGTTATCTCTCTCTCTCTCTCTCTCTCTCACACACACACACACACACACACACAAATAGAGGTGTGATCACATTACTTCATGCAAAAGGGCTTAGGTGTTTAGAGTCATGACCCAGATAATTTAAAGTGCTTCTTAATAAAAGTGTTCGATGCAGCCTTGCAACCCAGCAGTAGGTGGACCAGCAAAGTCGCAACTTGTACATGAAGTGGATGCCCTTGGCGGTGAAATTGGGAAAATTTCTGACCGGTAAAGTAATAGATTCTCCTATATTTGGATGTTCTTTGCTGAAAATCTCGAGGAGTATGTTTGTTGCTTGCTCTCGATTTTGCTTTTGAGGATGGACATTAGAAATTTAGAATTGATACTTCACTCCATTTATTTGTTTATTTTTATTCTTCTGTTGTAAATATATATTCAAATAATTTGGACTCTTTCATGTTTTGGTTTCTAAGCAGATTTCTGAATCATTTTGATGAAGTTGATTCAATAAAAATGGCATTCAATAACTAAGTAAGTTTTGGAATTATAAGATTGCATAATTTGGTAGGTGCATGAGCAGGTTTATGGTATTTACATCATACAAATGGTCAAATGGTGCATACATTAAGAAGGATGGTATAAAATAATTGAATGTTGGTGTAGGTAATTGCGTACTGCAGCATAGGTTGATTGCAGAGATGAAAAACGAGTGTATTTATAAATAAAGAAAAAAAAGTATTTTGAGATAGGAGTATGATCAGAAAATACCAGTTGTCCGGGGATATACAGGTGGGTTGGAAAGTATTGCTTTTTTATTTTGAAAGCCTTTTGGGAGCTATATGTTTGTGAAAGGTCCAATTGTACTTGCGTTAGGGGAGAAGAAAATGTTTTAGATACTATCTCAGTTAATTGGTGTTTTTCTTTGTGAACAAAAGTTGTTTTAGAGACTGCTTTTGCATGTGCTAAATCATGAAGCGCAAGGGCATTTGGACATACTCTATAATTCGGGAGTGAAATTGACCTAATGGATTTTGATTCTTGTTATGGTATGACATTCAAAGTCTGGCCTATGAATCTGTAAGAATTTTCTTGTTAATGCTAAAACATTTACATGGTGAAAATGCAAGACTAATATTTAAGGGACATGCCAATTTTTTATTGGTCTAGCTTTTCAACTAGCTTTTAAATTGTTAAATTCTTTTTTGGTTCTCACTGTTTCAGCTTTAGAATCTCTCATTGTTCTCTTGAGCGTTTGCAACTGTTCCTGATTTTCATTTTTTATGCTTAGGTGCTATTTACAAAAGCGTGTTCTCAATGCCTCAAGAGGCCCTGCTGTTCGAGCATTGCGTGCACAGACTGATAAACGGGAATATGCTATGGAAATGAGAAAAATAGTAGAGAGGCAAGTATTGCTTAATCTCGCTGCATTTCTACTGTCAAGTGATCAAGTTGGGGTGTCTCATTACGATTTATACTGTGGTTTACTGCACGACGACTTCATGGTCTGGTTCTTGTGGATGTGTTGCAAATTCTATATCATGATTGCTTGAATTGTATCTTTTTTGGGATTGTGCTTTGAAATGTATAGTTTTTTTTCCTGTAAATGCATGTATTAGCATCGGATTTATCTGCATCTCTTATTGTTGTTAGGCTAAATTTCGAAATTCCTCTATTATTTTGGCTATTTAATCAAGTATTAGACAGCATAATGATACAATTATAGTGGTTCTATCATCATCGTATTTTCCTCAAAATTCCCACCACCATGGAGGTACTTGCCTCAAAGACTGGCAAACAACTTTTGTCTCCTGAAATTTCTCCTTGAGTACAGCCAAACGGTAGAAGCTTTTACATAAAAATTTAAAAGTACCTGAGTTGTTTTACATGAAATTAATTTTGTAGTTCGTTTAACCACAGCTTATGGAAGGAAAAAAAATCGCAAAAAACCAAAAAGGAAAAAAAAGATTTTGTATAAAAAGATAACTACATGAACAACGATCTAATATGGACCTAATTAGGGACCACTAAGGGCTTGCATCCCAACTGTTAGATCACATATGGATGGTTGATATGTACAACGGGCGAGAGTAGGTGAGATGCATCTTAACCGTCAATATCACACTGAAGACTGATTTATAGTTATAATTATAACACTGAAGACTGCTATATACTTTTAATGATCACAACTGATTTAGACTCTTAATTATCGCACTTATTGTCGTCTTGCATATCTTTGTTCGTACGGCTGTTACTTATCTGTTAACTAGTTTGATCTGCTTTGTTTTCCAGCACACCAAACCTTTCAATTAGAGAGGCAATGGTGACGGATATCTTATTAGGAAAAAATGACAATGTAGAAGGTGTACAGACATTTTTTGGGATGAACTTCTATGCTCCTTCTGTTATTCTCACGACGGGCACATTTATGAGTGGTAAAATTTGGGTTGGTAGAACTTCTATGCCTGCAGGAAGAGCTGGCGAATCAGCTTCACTTGGACTCACTGAAAACTTGCAGCGCCTTGGATTCGAAACTGATCGCTTAAAGACTGGAACCCCAGCACGTGTGGACTGCCGCACTGTTGATTTTTCTGGATTGGAACCACAACATGGAGATGAAGAGGTCCTTCTATTTAATCCCATATGTAGGTTCAGTATATTGGTTTTGCAATACTCATAATTCTAAATCGTGCTTTATACTCTTGTCATGCAAGTAGATAGTAACTACATTTTTAATGTCATTATGCGTCCACATGATATAAGGCATGCACTGGACGTGGGTCACCTACTTGGCCTCTCAAAGGATGGAAAGATCCAAGATAAACACTTTGCTATTTGGTTCTCTCTCCTGGACTAGGCAAAACTATCTCTGCTGGATTTGAGACTCATTACATGGAACCAGAGGGCCTGTTTCTAATCTGACATAGGATAAAAAATGAGGAACTGTCTCCAGGGTAATGGAAATTCCTTTATTGGGGTTCTTTGGTGGCAAATCTGGGGAAAAGACATTTTGAACATAGGGTGTTATTTGGAGTTTTGGTGGTCGACTAGGCATAATGAGATTAAGTGTTTAAGGTTCAAGGCAGACTTTTAGCAGGTGCAATTTTATTTCTTGCTGGCAAAGCAGATGGTGCAAATGGACTGTAAGGCACAATCATAACTGATTCAGCTGATAGATAATGCTGATTTAGCCCGTATTAAATTAACAATTTTTTTTTTGCATATGTTATTCTTCTCGTAAATTCTCCCCCCGCCCCACCCCCCAAATGAGGACTCTAATCCTTGTGAGCAAGATAACAAGAACATGTACTTTTCAATTTTGGCAGTTAATAACCAGAAGTGTCAGTTTTGTTGCTTTTAGAATTGTGTTCTAAATCTGAATTGATGGTTAACAGGTCAGCTGGTTTAGTTTTGATCTTGATTTCCATATTGAAAGGGAACAAATGTGCTGCTATCTCACACGTACCACAAAGGTCACTCACCAACTAATCAAAGACAACTTGCATGAAACTCCCACTTATGGAGGATGGGTTGAGGCAAAGGGGCCTCGGTATTGCCCTTCAATTGAGGATAAGGTAAGTTGAAATTGAACTAATATCGTAAAGACATTTTTGCTGTTAATCATCTAATCATTTTATATGAAGTGGGCCCTTTAAACCATAATTGCACCACCAAGCGAAGTATACTCAAAGCATAAAAGAACTACTAGTTTAGACACTTTCATATTTGTTTTTGTTGCAACTAAAACCTATGATAAAGAACCGAGTGATGCAAGGACAACACAGAATTTATACGCAAGGACAACACAGAATTTATGGCTTAGTCTCTATGTGAGACCTTCCCCTTGTCTCGCACTGTTTATTTATTTATATTTGATTAATGAAGGCATGTTTCTTATTTTAAAATAAAAAGACTAAAGTCTCTATGTGAGACCTATGTCCAGGGGCAGAAGAATAAGCTGCCTTTTACTGTAACTAGACGTCTGGAGTGAAATCTACAAGATATTTCTCACTAATACAATAGCTAGAACTACAGTTCTTTAGGAGGTGAGAAATGGAGAGGGATATTCCAAGTGATTCTCAAAGCCTCCTTTAATAGCATTATGAAATGAGTGAAAATTTTCATATGGTAATGCATTTAGTTGTTGCCATTCTGGTTATCATGGAACTCTTTAGTTCCCCCGTTTTGGGTGGCGGCAACAATATATATCAGGCTACCCAAATCTTTATATTTATATTTGAAAAATTTACAAGACTGACTAAAATATTTGTAAGGATCAAACAATTGTAAAAACTAATAAAGGACGATGACAAAGTCAAATAACATATGCCAAACATGGTTTCCAACAATTTTCCTTCTAAGCCATCACTTGTTCAATATACCCTTGTTGAACATTGATAAAAAGATTCCTTGGTAATATTTTTTTCCCATTATGAGAAGTTTACTGATATAATTTTGGCCTTATTTTTTGGTTTAGATTGTTCGCTTTCAGGATAAAGAGTCTCATCAAATATTTCTTGAACCAGAGGGCCGAGATGTGCCTGAGCTTTATGTGCAGGTATCTTCTTCTTAGATGAAAAGGAGAAAAATAAATATAAATATAAATAAATTAACTGCATGACTGGTGCCCACTTTCTACTTATGATATTGGTGATATATTTTTTATGTCAATATTTCTCTAATTGAATGGATATAGATCTCCTAATTTTGCCAAATTTTTACCAGATTTGCTATGAGCAGATGATACTTATAATCAATGTCTTATAATATGTGTTACATAGATGCTTTGTTTAAACTTATTTTTCCCTATATTCATCATTTCCTTCTCACACAGGGATTCTCAACTGGTTTACCAGAGAGACTACAATTACCACTCTTGAGGACTTTGCCTGGACTTGAAAATTGTTCAATGCTGAGGCCTGCTTATGCTGTAGAGTATGATTTCTTGCCTGCTCATCAATGTTCTCGATCTCTTATGACAAAGAAAATTGATGGGCTTTTCTTCTCTGGTCAAATAAATGGAACTACAGGCTATGAAGAGGCTGCAGCACAAGTAATTATTTAGAGTACCTTTATTCAGTTGATGTATTGTGGAATACAATCTGTCTATAGTTGTTGATGTAATGGTACATTCGAAAGTATTGCATAACATAATTAACTTGGTTAAAAGGAATTTTTTGCTTTCTGGTTATTGTTTATAAAAAATGATTGCTTTCTGGTTCTTTTCTGAAGGGCATTATTTCTGGTATTAATGCTGCCAGACATTCAGATGGCAAGTCCCTCATTGTTCTTGAGAGGGAAAGCAGTTTTGTAGGAACATTGATTGATGATCTGGTCACGAAGGACCTTCGAGAGCCTTACCGCATGTTAACAAGGTAATGATCTCATGAAAGTATCTAAATATTCATAAGTTCATTGTGATTTCATACCTTTAGTTTTGATAATCAACTATTGAAATGGCATCAAGCGTATGAGGAATTTTGTGGGTTGGTTGAGGTTATTGCATATTTGATGGTTCGACTTGATTACTTCATAAGTGGTTACATCAATGTTTTGCAAGATACAAGCAAAACTTGTAAGACTGTTGAATTTTGTAGTTTTAGATTCATCAAAGAAGTGGATATCATCTTCCTTGAGTTGCCAATGGTGTTGAACAATAGGTGCATAATGAGAGGAGGTCACTTGATAAGAAGCAAAAATGAACAGATAGAACCTAGACAGGGAGGGTGCAGCTAGAATTTATGGGGCTTTAGGAAAAGGAAAACCTCTCATATCTATATGGGGTGCTGGAAAAGGGGCTGATGTTCACCCTACCCTGACTCGAGAATTGTTTGTTAAAGGTTTTTTTTTATTGGGTCTTTTCCTTGTGGTTTTATTTTATGACTTGTTTGGAAGATATGCTCATCTATCTAGACATGGAAGTTTTCAGCTTGGGCATCCTTCATACTATCCAATTGGTTAATATGGTCAAGAAAACCATGTATGTCCTATCTAAGATCTTCCATGTCCTATCTAAGTTTGGGTAAGATGCTGTTTTCTTTTTCTTTCTTTTCGTTTTTTTTTTTTTTTTTTGGGGTTGAAAAACAGGGCAAAATAGGCAATGTAAATAGTTGGAAGATAATTTTAAAAGAAGAGAGGAGAATAGCTAGTTCAAACTAAATTTATAAGATAATACAACTTTTAAGTTTGGTTCTTATGGTGTACAAACGTTCCGAACATGATTTCATATAATTGTTGAGTTATGGGCCGTGTGATAGTTTGACGTATCTGCTTAGCCACAGTCATCTTTGCGGAAAATAAATATGTACTTTATATGTCAATTCTTGAGCTTATTAGTATTAAAATTCCATAACATTGTATCGTTTATTTTCCAACGTAGCCGCTCAGAGCACCGGTTACTTCTTCGATCTGACAATGCTGATAGCCGTCTCACACCATTGGGGCATGAAATTGGGTTAATAGATGATAGACGATGGAAACTCTACCAGGACAAACAAGCTCGAATTTCAGAAGAAAAGAAGCGATTGAAAAGTGTCCGAATTTCAGGTTGTCATCTTTATTTAATGCTTCTTATATTTGGCAGCTTCTTTACACCTTTAATATTGTTGTATACTGTTGTGCACTTTGCTCTGTTCAATCTGGCATCTTTAATAAACTATTATAGGAAACGTACGCTTTCCACATCTAGTTTACTGAAAGTTTCAATTTGGCCTTGATTTCAACTTCAACTGTTAACCTTGCAATTTAGGGTAAAAAATATTTTTGGTCACTGGGGTTAGGTTCAAAGACAATTTTGGTCACCATGATTTCAACTTTCTCAATCACGTGCAGTCGTTAACAAATCAAGTTCAATTCCTTAATTCTGTCAATTTGAACGCACTTGCTGCATACGTACCGGGCAATTATTGAACTTTCACCCCAGCCCAACTATCAGAACCTCATTTCTCTCGCAATTAACGTGGAGGATTAGAAAAGGGGACTTAGGGTTTTTACTAAATGGGAAAAGGGGGCTCAATTTGCAGTCAATTTTGATCTGATTTACGGTTTGTGAGTCGATGTTGTCTCTCTGGTTTCAATATGAACAATGATGCCAACCCTGCATTTTTCAGTTTATGTCAATATTTTCCTTCCATTTAATTGTCTTAACTAGAAGGAAGAAACATCCAAACAATTTCATTCAGATCTGAAGTCCAAGTAGCTAGGCAAGCATATCATTCACTCTCTGTTCATGTGAGCATCATGTGGTCCGTATCCCACCTTATGATCTATTATGGGTGTATAAATTTAAAGAGATTTGTATAAGAAAATTTATTGAATGTATCCCTTTCAATTTTGAAATATTTTCAGATCAAAAACAAAAATCTTGAAATATTTATCAAGATAGGCATCCCAAATTGCCAAAACTTAGGGCTTGCAGGTTACAGCAGAAAGTGGTGGGATAGTAACTGCGTACTGCTCAGGAACATGGTTCTCAAATCTGCGTACTGCTCAGGAATATGGTCATGTTAGGTTGAGATCATTTTGGAGACACCCAAAGTCATTTTTTGTCCAACTAGATTAATAGAATTGCTTGGAGGGACCTAAGCGTGAAAAATTGAGTACAGTGTGTTGACATTGTTTAAACGGAAAAGGAGGGACCAAATAAGCACAAGTTGGAAATTATGTGGTTGATATTATTCAAATTGAAACTTTAAAGCAACTTGTGGAGAAAATTTACAATGGGAAGAAACTCAGATGTGGGAAATAACTCATGGAGCATTGTGGTACAAGTGACTGACTTGTTCTATTGAAGTTATTGAATTAGAATCTCTAAGACAGTCTTCTGAAACTTTTAAAACCGTAATCTTGTTATTGTTAATTGAACTCACTCCATGGCATAATCTTCTCTAGTGGTTTTTTATCAAATGCCTGTCTATTCTGTCATTGAGTAACAGGAAAATATGCCTATCATATGTAATGCATTATTTTGATCCACATGTTTCTCTTATAGGAGCAATAGATAAAAATGTGACCTCTAAATTTCATTGCCTTTTGGAATGCTTCTTGCAAAGTATTCATGTCATTTGTTGTATACTACTTTTTATCATGTTTTAATTTATAAAGTTATTGTTCTCCTTTTTTTTGTCACTTAACCATTGTTCATTCCTTTTTATTTTTGCCCGTTTAAATAGTTCATTAAGTTGGGTATAGTATTAAAAAGTTGAATAAACTGAGATCTGCGGGTTTTGGGATATATAACTGGAACTTTTAGTTATTGTTTTGTACTTCTATCAGGAGGGGAATTGGCTGCTGATGTTACTCGTCTTTCTAGTCAGCCAGTGAAGGACTTTACTACTCTGGAGAGCCTTCTCAAGAAACCACACATAGAGTATAAAGTTCTTGATAAGCATGGTTTTGGGAGTAAATTGTTGTCTAGAATAGAAAAGGAATGTGTGGAGATTGACATCAAGTATGAGGGTTTCATTTCGCGGCAGCAGATCCAACTCCAACAAGTGAGAGATATTATCTGTTTTCAAGAAATCCTCATTACTACTTTAAATCATGCAACTCACTGATTGATTTCGTATTTTTAATAATCTCAAATAGGATTTTTAGATACTTAGCGATTTTGTATTTTGTTTATCCATCCTCTCATATTATCCAACTCGTGTTCTACTTATAGATGGTCCATCAACAGCATAGACGACTTCCAGAGGATTTAGATTACTATGCAATAACAACTTTATCACTTGAAGCACGTGAGAAGCTCGCCAAGGTGCGTCCGATATCTAATTTTATTATGGCTTAACCTTTTACCAAAATGCCTAAAACTCTGCAGTATGTGGCAGAAATGAATTTTCTTTATTATATTATTGACAAAATGGTTGTAGTTCCAAACTTTGTTCTAAATTCTTCCCTTTTTTTGGGGTCATTGTACATTCATAGACACCCTAATGTAACGACTGGTGGATGAAAATTGGAAGCATGATACTGAATCTGTTACATGATATTAAATCGCCCTGGAGAAATTATGATTGTTGATGACTAAGAAGATGCACTGATGTAGGAAAACAAACGGTTAAAAAGTAGAAGATAGAGAAACTTAAAAGAGATTGATCTGTTTGATACCAAATATATTGAGTCTCGCTAACTCTTGGCATTGAACTCTTAGATTGACCATTGATTTATTATTTATCCATTTGTGCCAACCCTTTTACTACCATGGGCATTTCTCTTCGGAACCAAGTGACCTCATTGTCATACTCGGGTAACAGGCTTCGTCTCAGACTTGCTTCTGAAAGTGATCTTTCCACTGTTACCAAGCTGTTGCTCTCATTATGCATCTTATAGCAGTTGTATATTGCTTTTGTCTGAAAAATCTGGTTTAATCGAAATAACACGTTCTCAGGTGAGGCCGCAAACCATTGGTCAAGCAAGCAGAGTTGGTGGGGTGAACCCTGCCGATATCACCGCCCTCCTCATTATCCTTGAATCTGATAGGAGGAGAGCGCAGGAACAGAAGAAGCTCCAGCTGCTAAATTCTATCAAGACAGATACAGATCCACATGTACCTGAAGAAGTTCCTTCGACTGGGACCCTCAGCTCATGATATTTCTGTGCTTTTCAGAATTGGCATTTGAGTTGTTGTATTCAGGTGTATCCGAAAGTATCACGGTAAAGGAACCACTCTGAGGATCGAGCTATCAGCTGCTGTGTGTTAAACTGCAAGTCTGCAACAGAAGTGAAGATAGAAGTTAACGTACTAGTGTAGTTGAAGTGCAACTTTTATATAAGATGTTTTCAGGCTATCTATATTCTCAGTGGAAACGGAAACTATCTATTTAGGTGTTCTATTTTTACATTTAGGAAAGTAGATTAGGTAACAAATGTTTTCTTTTAAAATTCGAAAATGCAATAAATCTATCAAAGCCATTTTCACACTCTAATTTTCTCCTCGTGCACCCCTCTTTTTTAATTTCTTTTCTATCTTGTGATGATTGGAATTCCGAATCTACCCTTCCAACTGACTGAAGAGACCTCTCTGGTCTGGCCCTTTTTCTTTTCGGTTACACTCATCTGGTCTTCATACCGAATATGCAACAGATTGTGTTTATTTTTTTTATTTTTTTTACGAGATATTGAAAAGAGAAATAAAATTTAGGACCTCGAATGTAGGTGTAAATGTTCTTAACCACTTTAGGATTCGGCTACAAGCCCCTTGTATCTGTTTATTTTTTTTCATTCGGCTACAAGCCCCAGTATTATTGTTATCCGTGTACTGGAAATCTTGTGCCCCAATATCTTTATTTTTTTCAAGAGTTGTATTTGTGAAGATTTAAATCTCTATAAATTGGGAAAGAAATACAATTGGAAGCAACGCGTATAAAAAAAACAAAAAGGCTTAAAGGAAATGTAAAATTGAGATTCCAATTGCCATTTAGACTTTGAGACTTTTTTCAAGCAAATCCCAATTTTGGTGTTCTTGGAAAATTTGAATTAAGCAATGAGTTTAACTTCTTTGTTATTAATCATCTTACTAGGAACTCTGGCTGTATCCCAAGCCACCACGTCCACGTATGCATTGGCGGACCTAGAAATTTTTTAGCGGATGTGCAATATTGACTAAGTATGAAAAATAGTTTTTCGGAATAATCATTTTCTCAAGATAATTTTTGGCGGCTTTTATTCCTTACACATCAAATAAGAAAACTTGATTTTATGGGATTTTAGTATGAAGTATATATTGACTTAATGAGCCATCATTTTCAGCATAAATCGTATTTTGCACTAAAACCGATTTTTCATATTTTGATTATATTTGGTGGGAATTTGATTTTCTAGTATTTTTATTTGAATCCAAATGGGGGGTACTTTCTTATTTACATTGTAAACTTAAGCAAATGGAGTAATATAAAAATAAATGAAAGTAAAAGGACAAAGATATGAACGAGATGCAACGTAGCTACATAAACAGTGAAGAAAGAGACGCTTTGCAATTTTCAAGGACAGGTTTTTGAAGAATTTGAACAAGCAAAGTGACAACTCTTCGACAAGGAGCTTTCATGGCTTTTCTGGTAGTTGTGTGCGATTCTCCATCTTCGATTTCATTACCCCTTTTTGGATCCACCTCTTTAATATCTTTCTGCTTCTTTGGTAGAACCTTAGATCTGAAAAGGAAATTCAAGCAAAAGAGAAAAGGAAATTCAATTCATTTCATTACTACCTCTCAAGCAAAAGAGAAAGAAGGTTAATACAATTTCTGATCATGGCCAGCTAGCTATGATCTAGCAAAGGTTCTAACAAAATTCCTACAAATGCGGAAAGGCCAAAGTTGTTATTTTGTGGAGATTTAGCTAGGTGATACTAAGGCAATACTAAGGTGATAGCAAGTGGGCTGTAAAGAGTATTAGGCCCAAATGGGGTTGGGTCCTAACATTCCCACCCGCTTAAGAATAGCCATGACCTCAAGGCTGAAAAGATGGAAAATGCTGCTGGAGAACTGAAGCATCTTCCGAGGTTGCATCCTCTTCAACAAGGCCCTCCCACTGAATGAGCCAGTGAGCAACCGGTTTGTTCTTGCGCTTGAAAATTCCCCTGTTCAACACCTTAGCTGGCACCCAGGTAACTACCCCAGCAGATAGAGGAGGTAGGGTAGGAGACGAAGTGACATGGGCACCCACCTTCTTTTTTAGCAAAGATACATGGAACACATTATGACGTTTGGAGTTGCTAGGCATCTGTAATTTGTGGGCTACCGAACCCACTCGAGAAAGCACCTGAAATGGACCATAGTATTTGGGAGACAGTTCGGGATGTTGGGGATTACGGATGGTCGCCTAATGATACGGTTGTAAGCGGAGAAAAACCCAGTCACCAGGTTGAAACTCCCAGTTTAGTACGGTGCCGATCGGCGAAATGTTTCATCCGTTGTTGAGCTACTTGCAGGTTGAGATGAAGTTGGCGAGGAATGGTGTCCCTATCCTGGAGTGTAGTATTCACGTCGTCAACTGTGGAAGTGCCGGGAATGTAAGATTGAATAGTTGGAGGTAATTTCCCATAGACAGGTTCATGATGGGTCATTTGAATGGCAGAATGGTATGTAGTATTATACCACCATTCGGCCCATGAGAGCCATGTGGGCCAGCTAGTGGGTTTTTCCCCTACAAAACAACGTAAATAATGCTCAAAGGTACGATTTAAGACCTCAATTTGGCCATTGGAATGGGGATGATATGCAGAGCTGTGGCAAAGCTTGGTCCCCTGTGAGTGAAAAAAGGTTGTGCAAAACTGGCTCAGGAACGTAGGATTACAGTCACTCACTATGGTGCGAGGTAGGCCGTGAAGACCAAAAATCTTATTGATAAAGAGTTGAGCTACTTGAGCGGCTGTGTAACGGTGTTTGAGAGCTACGAAATGGCCATATTTCGACAATCGATCAACCACAACCAAAATACAGTTCTTGCCGTGGCTTGAAGGTAGTCCTTCCACGAAGTCCATGGCGATATCTTGCCATATGGTTTCGGGAATCAGCAGGGGTTGTAATAAACCGGGTGGGCGAATTGATTCATACTTGCTGCCTTGACAAGTATGGCAAGTAGCGACGAATCTCTTGACATCGACTTTGAGCCCCAGCCAATGAAAAGTATGCATGATGCGTTTATACGTGCGCAAATAGCCGGAGTGCCCTGCAGATGGCGTGTTGTGGAATTTTGCCAAGATCTTGTCCCTCCAAGTAGCAGTAGAAGGCACAAACAATCGGTGCTTATAATATAGCTTGTCATGAGTCCAAGTGTAGTTAGGGAGAGAAATTGGATTGGTACGTACTGTTTGAATAAGCTGAAGCGTAAAAGGATGTTGGAGACATGCTTCTGCGATTTGAGGAATATAGTGAAAAATAGGAGTAGTTAACCCAATTAAAGCCAGTAACTCATGTTTTCTTGAGAGAGCATTAGGTTTAGCATTACCTAAACATGTGCGGTATGCAATTTCATAGTTGTAACCCAACAGTTTAAGTAGCCATTTTTCCTGAGTCGGAGTCGTAATTTGCTGTTCCAAGAAGTACTTGATGGTCTGGTGATTTGTTAAAATTTTAAACTTCATGCCCAAGAAATAGGGGCGCCAATGCTCAACGGCATATACAAGGGCCATCATCTCTTTGTCATAGGCAGACAAGGTCTTGTGTTTGTCGGATACAGTCTTGCTGAGGTACGCAATGGGATGACGTTCTTGTGAAAGAAATGCTCCAATTCCACCATTAGAAGAGCCGGACAAAATCATTGTTGAAATCTAGCAGTGCAAGAACAGGGGTTGTTGTCTGTGCCTTCTTAAGATCCAAAAAAGCTTGTTCGGCAAGTGTTGTCCACTCAAACCCATCTTTTCGCAGCATATTAGTCAAGGGCTTGGAAATAAGGCTGAATCCCTTCACAAACTTGCTGTAGTAACCTGCCAAACCGAGAAAGCCTTGTAGCCGCTTGATTGTTGTTGGTTTTGGCCATGATTCGATGCACTGGATTTTTTTGTGATCAACCCCAACCCTTGCTGCAGAAATGGTGTGTCCCAAGTCAACTGAAGCTTGGCCAAATGAACACTCGGATAGCTTCACCTTTAAATGATTAACCTGTAGCACCTCAAAAACCAATTCTAGATTACCAACGTGGTCCGAAAGAGTACGGCTATAAACAAGGATGTCGTCAAAGAACACCAAAACAAATTGTTGTAAGTAAGCATGAAAAACAGAATTCATTAGTTTTTGAAAGGTAGAATGGGCATTTGTGAAATCAAACAGCGTCAGGAGAAACTTATAATGTCCCTCATGGGTACGAAAAGCCGTTTTGTGGATGTCGTCCTCATTCATGCGAATTTGATGGTAACCGGATCGAAGGTCAAGTTTGGTGAAGCAGGCAGCCCAATGTAACTTATTAAGCAATTCGTCAATCACTGGAATGGGAAACTTGTCCTTAATGGTCACTTGATTGAGAGCTCTATAGTCTATACAAAATCCCCAGGTGCCTTTAAAAAAAAAAAAAAAAAAAAAAAAACTAACAGTACTGGGGACTAAAAAGGACTAGTATTACGGTGAATCAAGCCTGTCTTCAACATGTCTCGAACTTGAGCCTCTATTTCTGACTTTTGGCTGTGGGCATACCAATACGTTCTGATAGAAATTGGTGTTGTGCCAACCATTAGAGTGATTTGATGATCAATGCTTCGAGCAGGAGGAAGGCTCGTGGGTTCAGCAAACAATTCCACATAGAAGTCAATCAACTGTTGCAGAGGTTGCGGCAAAGGTGTTGACACAGAGGTATTTTTTGAGTGCCACCCGTATTGAGCTAGCTCCACGGTAAAAGGACATAATTGGGCTGTCGATTTGAGTGAGCCAACAGCTCCCACGAGTCTATGATTAACCCCATCCACGGTGAATTCCATAGTTTTATGCTGAAAATTCCATCCAACCAGTCCCAATGTCTCCAACCAATCTACTCCTAAAACCAAATCACACCTAGCTACAGTAAGAAGCCGATAGTCATGTTGAAATTGGTACCCCTGCATTTGCATTGTAACCCGGCGAATCACGCCCTTTGTACTCAAAGGTTTTCCCAAGGCTACAACCACTGTTTCTGTGATAACCCGATACTAAATTAATATTAAATTATTTAATTATTTAAGTAAAATACAATTTTACTCCGAGAATATTTTAATGGTTTTAAAATTTGAATTTTTTTTGGGAAAGAATTTGGGGATTTTAGTAGTACCGTTGTGTAGAGCATGTTGATACAAGTTCGTAGACACATAGTTGGCTCAAATCGGAGTTTTAACGAAGAAGTTATGGTCAACAGAAGTGTAGTGACACAACCGTAAATATTTCGAAGCAAGATTTTTTAAAATACCATATCAGCCTCTTCCACGTTATTTTTCTCTCTTCTCTTTAATTGAGTGCTACAACAACCTGAGAGCTACAGTACCATCGATTGCTATAGTAACTTCCATCTTCCCGTCGGTCATTAGTCGTCGTCCGGCCATCGTTGGCCACGAAATTGGTACCAAAAGTTTTGGCTCGACGTCCTCTTTCTATTCCACTCATTTTTCCTCTTCGAAAACTCGAGGATTGACAAAAAGTTTTGCCTGTTTTCCTCCTATGTTTTTCGACGACTCCGGCTAACAATTCTGACGG
Source organism: Prunus dulcis (assembly GCF_902201215.1). NCBI lineage: Eukaryota > Viridiplantae > Streptophyta > Magnoliopsida > Rosales > Rosaceae > Prunus > Prunus dulcis. The sequence continues at coordinate 108,166 of NC_047654.1, read as the reverse complement.
GAAGATGATATGACACAATTAAATGGCATACTAATAAAATATTATATATTGGGTTTATCACATCACACACTGGTATTTACATATGCTTAATTGCATCGTCCAAGTTGTGTATATCATTGTGGAATTTATATATCCAGTATAGAATAAATTATCATATTATGGGCAATATAGTTGCGCCACTAAGATAATGAGATGGGTTTTAAAATCACACCACTCCTTTTATTACAATAATACATGTTACAACGTGATAGGCAATGGAACTACACCACCATATAATAATAGGAAGGGAGATAAAACCGCACCGTTCCAAATTACAGTACGAAAAATAAATTAAACAAACATGAATAGACATATGACAGAGAGTAAGAAAGTTTGCATGTCGTCGTAGTAGTAAAATGAGAGTAGACATATGAGTATGACAGAGAGGAGACAGAGAAATAACCATATAGTGTTTAGCTGGAAAAATTTAGAGGTAAAGAAAGGAAACTATTGTGCTAATAACATGCTATAAAATAGGCAGAGTATGAAAGTACCACTGAATAGTAGGGTCGAATTGTATTTGCTCTTGTGGTTTTACACTGATAGAATATTCTCACTTAGATAAAGCTTCCTAACTCTCAGATTTCTCTCTCTCTTTTCTGTTCGGATTGGTGTCTCTTAAAAGTGTGAAGATTGCTCTATTTATAGGCAGATGATATATGCTTCATAACTAAGCATTCATTCTAAAACATTAACTCATAATTGCTTCTTACTATTTGCGAAGGGTGGGATTAATCTCCATTCGGAGTTCGGTTTGACCCTGGCCACAAAGTGCTTCCAACGAGTTTCGAACCCCTGTCATTAAGGCACTAAGCCTATAAATCTTCAACTTTCTGTTAAACATGGTATTTCACTCAATATTGCTCCTCATTTTCAATATGCGTGCCATACATCATTTACAACAGAGAGCAAATTGAAATTCAGGGAAGCAACACTTTAACCTTGAATTTATTAAGGGTTTTTATCACAAATTGTCCCTGAGGTTTGCCAAACTATCATCTTTGGTCATTTATGTTTTTTCTAACATTATTGGTCCTTTATATTACACATCACACATCAATTTGGTGTCGCCGTCACGTTTGGTCAAAAATTTTCATTACATTGCGTGGACGCCACATAGATTAAACATTTTAGGTCACAAATTGTGAAATTATCACCTTTAGTCCTTTATTTTTATTTTTATTTTGTTTGACATCATTGGTCCTTTATATATATATTTTAAATAGTTTAACATTAAAAATCTTTTATAAAAAATTTAATTAAAAAAAGATAAATTTTCAAAACATAATTTGTTTTTTATTCAAATCCACTTGACATGTTATTATTGGACATGTAGGCTCCATATAAATGTCACGTTAAATCTGTTAGGTTATGTTGAAATTTTTGTTAAATTGATGAAAATTTCAACAGAACGTAACAGATTTGACATGATATATATGTGGAGCCTACATGTCCAATAATAACATGTCAAGTGGATTTGAATTAAAAAAAAATTTATATTTCTAAACTTTTCTCTTTTTTTAAATTTTTTAGAAAAAAATATTTTAAATGTTAAACTATTTTTAAAGGGTTTAGGGTTTTTCAAAAAAAACTTAACAGATTTTACGCAACATGTATGTGACGCCAACATGTCCATTAATAACAAGCCAAGTGGATTTGACTAAAAAAAATGTATGTATTGAAATTTTTCTCTCTTTTAAAAAAATGATTTTAAAAAGATTTTAAATGTTAAACTTTTATTTATTTATAAATATTTCTTCATTTGGATCCACTTGACATTTTCTCATTGGCTGTCATGTCAGTAATTTAATAAAATCTCACAATGTGATCAAATTAACGTGTGAGGTGTAACATAAGGACCAATAATGTCAAAAAACAATTATAAAGTTCCAAAGGTGATAATTTTGCAAACCTCAAGAATCATTTGTGATAAAACAAATATTTAAAATATTGTTTAGTCCACACGGCATCCACGTTGGCAATCTAACAGAAAATTTTGACGGAATGTGACTGCGGGACCAAATTGATGTGTGAGGAGGTGTAACATAAAAGACCAATAATATCAGAAAAAAAATATAAAGGACCAAAGATGATAATTTGGCAAACCTCAAGAACATTTGTGATAAAAAAGCCTTTATTAAATATTGGAAGGATAAAGTTTGATGTTTTCCTCTTTTGACAAAGATGGTTCTGTACAGACTGTGTTCAATTTCAACCAACAAAGCGATGAATCTCTTGTCTAATTGTGTAAAAATACAGAACTCTGTGAGCCAAGGCGCCCAACCCAATCAAACCCGCATGAACTCTCGTCTCAATGGCTCTGCTCGTCTCATGCTAGTCTCGGATCTTGATTACACCATGGTACATTTTCACACTTACATTCCTTCATTAGCTAATGCTTTATTTCCTATAACAATAATTAAAAAGAGAGAGAAAAACAAATGGGTTTGTGATTCTGATACTGTTTTTCAGGTGGATCATGATGAGCCTGAAAATCTGTCTCTTCTGAGGTTCAACGCGCTGTGGGAAGCAAATTACCGCCATGATTCTCTGCTGGTATTTTCAACCGGAAGATCACCAATCACTTACAAGCCATTGAGGAATGAGAAACCCTTGCTAACGCCTGATATAACAATCATGTCTGTGGGAACTGAGATTATGTATGGTTATGGTGAGGCTATGGTTCCTGATGATGGGTGGAAGCAACATCTGAATCACAAGTGGGATAGAGACATTGTTGTTGAGGAAACTAATAAATTTCCTCAACTTACTCCTCAGGTACTTTTCCTTTGCTAAGATTATTATTATTATTCGGTTGTTTTGGGACCATTATGTTAGAAATTTGTTGTAGGATGTTGTTGAAAATTCAAGCACAACCCAATTTAATCAAATAGTATCTATGTGGGACCCATGAGTGCAAGCAAAAGCAAAGGGTGTTTAGATTAGGAACGATTTATACATACGTCGGTAGTCGGTTCCGTGAGTTTGGTTCGGTAACCCCTAGTTTAGATACACAACGTGGCATGCTGTAATGTATCGAATCGAAGCAAAGAAGGGTCATGATTCCCACATTGTAACTAGTGTGATATTAGTTCTTATATTTACCAGTTAAAGGTAAAGACTTGTATGTATTTCGAAATTTGATGTCCCCATATATGAGATTATTGCAGGAAGAGGGAGAGCAACGACCTCACAAGGTTAGCTTTTATGTAGAGAAGGTTGTGGCATCGGAGATAATGAATGTTTTATCACAACGGTTGGAGAAACGTGGGGTAAGAGTACATTTATTTTCTTTATAAACCTCATGGCTAGAGCATTGACAGTTTCATTTTAAAGTGCTACTGGCAGACTCTTACTGAAAATTGTTTCTTATATTTCTCACTGATACTACTCAATAGATAGATATATATAGGATTTTTCTCTTATCCGGACATCCGGATTGTTTAGTGTGCGGATTCCAATGTTTGCAGTTGTGTTTCATTGTAAAAAATGATTTGAAGATGTATACTTCTACAGCACCGACTGGATATTTTTATATAGCAGTGTAGTGGCTTGGGATTTGGCAGCATATATAAGAGGAGAAAACTGAAGAAACATTGAGGTCCGCATGCTAAACAATCCGGACATCCGGATAAGAGAAAGACTCTATATATATATATATATATATATATATATAGGAGCTTCAGTTGAGGGATCACTCAAATAAGCTTATTTGAGGGACACTCTTGTAGAGCCTACTTTGTATTGTATTTCACTAATCCAAACTATCTATTTTGTAGATATTCATTCAAAGATCATCACTACAACAAATCACTTGAATCCAATATCATTTGACCACTCAATTGAAATATTGAAATTTTACTATTTTCTTGAAGCACCATATTATTGATTTTGTAGGACACATTTGGATGTCGAAATGGTTTCTGATTTATCTAATTTTTTGCAAGGATGATCAATGGATGTAGACTTAAAAAATATATGGTTTGGATTGTTGAAAAAAAATTCTTAGGGGACCCTAAAGGGTGCCCCTCAAATAATTTGAGGGATCGCTCAATGGAAGTGGACTGGCTTTCACTACTTGAATGCATCTTTCTCAATGTCAGTGATATCTGTTTCTGATCTTCATATATATTTGGCCAGTTAGATGTGAAGATAATTTATAGCAGTGGGATTGCTTTGGACGTTTTACCAAAAGGGGCGGGCAAAGGGCAAGCTCTTGCATATTTGTTGAAGAAATTCAAACTTGAGGGGAAGCTTCCCTACGACATTCTGGTTTGTGGTGACTCTGGAAATGATGCTGAACTATTCAGTCTTCCTGAAGTGTATGGTGTGATGGTCTGTAAGTTATAAACATTGCCTATTTCGTTTTGTTTGGATAATAATATTCTTAAATTATTCGTAAGGAAAATATTTGAATTGTATGGTCATGATGTCAAACGTCACGCAGGTCAGTAATGCAAAAGAAGAATTGTTGCAGTGGTATGCAGAAAATGCACACAGAAATTCCAATATACTTCATGCAACAGAGAGATGTGCAGCTGGGATAATACAAGCCATTGGAAATTTTCATCTGGGTCCAAATGTATCTCCAAGAGATTTCAAAGATTTCCAAAAGTGCAAAGTGAAGAATTTTAGTCCTGCACATGAGGTTGTAAAGTTCTATTTGTTTTATGAGAGATGGCGGCGTGCAGAAGTGGAGAAATCTGAGCAGTATTTTCAAAACTTGAAATCAGTCTTTGTAAGTGTCATTTCTAATGATTTTTCTCCTTCTATATGCAAAACTTAAAAACAGTCTTGACGTGTCATTTGGTCTTTTAATTCTCCAAGCACCTGAATTCTTTCAACCTAAATTTTTAGTCTTGAATACTCAGGGTGTCTTGGTCACGTGCAATTAAGGTTGCAATGCTGTAGTAATACCTGATGCTGCAGGAGTTGAAGATTTAGTGCTGATTAATGAATGTATGTGAAAAAATGTGATTAATGATGAATGACCAAACCGAAAAGTGAAAAAGGAAAGGTTAGACCAGTAGCCATGAATGCAGTTGATTAGCTAGTAATATGACCCTAGACTGGGAATGACCGCAGATAGTTCGGATATGGTTTCTTTTCTAGAGTTTTTGATTTAAATCTTTAGTACTGGAATCTTTGCACGACCATTTTATGCTTGCCAACTTATATTGAAGACTTATGCTTTTAGAGAATGAAATTTGCACTGTTAAGGATTTTGCTATGTTTCCCTAACAGCTTTCAATTCTGAATACACCAAAAACTCTCTTTTCTAGACAATATTTGCACTTCCACTTATGATCGACTCCAGCTTCCCTTACACTTAACCTAAAGCTGAGGAGGCTTCGGTCTCAGAGATTTGGTTGAATTATCAGATCTTGAAGTGCTAATCGTTTCTTCTCTTTCTTTTTTTGGGGTTTTCTGTACTTTGTAGAAGTTGACAGAATATTTTGGTGCTGTTGCAGTTGTGTTTTGGTAGATTGCTTACTTTCTCATTTTGGTTTTGCTATTTTTCCCCAATTCTCTAGCACCCATTGGCTATCTTTGTCCATCCCTTGGGAGTTGAGCTACCTATCCACCAGTGCATGGATGCAATGGCAAAGTCGTATGGAGATAAGCAGGGAAAACAGTTTTGGACATGGGTGGATCGATTATCCTCAACTCAAATTGGCTCAGACACATGGCTTGTGAAGTTTGATAAGTGGGAATTGAATGGTGAGATTGCCTTTCTGGCACAATAAGTAGATTTATTCAAAGAATGGAGAAAAAGTAATACATATTCTTTTAGTTTAACTGGTCGCTAATTGTTGCAACAGATAAAAAATGGAGGCTAGTCAATAGGTAAATATCTGAGAGAAAAAAGATAATGAAAAGTGTTTGCTATTCAACCTGTGTATGAGCTCTATTAGTTCTAAAGGTAGGCAGAGTTTCTTTGTCTGTCCCAATAGATTAATAATTTTCCTTTTCAGCTCATTTCCTTGAAACCTCTCATTGGACTCTCATCTAAGGGGCAACTAAATTCGTGAATGATAGAATTGTTATTTTGAATTCCCCATGCCCCTTAGGTAACGGATATTGTCTTTGTCATTATGTCATTTAAACTAAAAATTCTTTATTTCACTGATTTGTATTGATGGGACATTGATTGATTGTTGCAGATGATGAGCGGCAATGCTCTCTGACTACAGTCCTGATGAGTTCAAAGGTACAACCTTAGCTGGGTGTTTCCTTCCTTTTAAAGTCATGTCCCTTGTTAATTTGGTAACGTGGAGAGATCTTAATGTGGTAATTGTCTTACTCATGATCTGTTGTGGCTTCTCTAGTCAGAGGTACCGGATGCTTATACTTGGCTGCACATGCATCAAACATGGTTCGATGGTGTAGAACTTAAAGAACCAGAAAGATGGGTATTCTAGGTTCCTAATGAGATCAGCATCTATTTTTCGCAACCCCAATAAATGATACTGATTATATGCAACTGACTTATGAAGGCAAGTTCAGGGTGCAGCTAGAGCTTACCCCTAGCTGTTCCTGTGGCAGCTAGGGTTTGCCCCTCAGGGTCTTCTTACTTTTATTTATAGAAACTTACAAGTTATTCACTGATCTTTCACCAGTTTCTTAATAATTTTGCTTTTCATGTGATTGTTTTTAGGTGGGGCTCTGATTCCATATTGCTTACACATTCCATACTGCATGCTGTTTCTTAAAGAATTCAGTATCCCTTTCCACGTTTTCTGGTCATGCAAAGACAAATGCAACTCGCTAGGTCAAAGGAACATGATGATTTGAGATTGAAGATTAATTTGGATTGTAAGTCAATTGCAAAATCATGAGTACTCAGTATATAGATACACTAAGGTGCTCTCTTACAAAATCTTATGCATTAAATACTACATTCAGTTGTGGTAATTTAATTCCCAAGCAATTGAAGAACCCAGAAACTTAGATGAATGTTTGCCAGGATTGTTAAGTAACCAGTATCCGCCAGGGCCGTAGGTAGGAGAAGTGAGACAGTGATTGGTTTTGTGCCCCTGCAAGAAATTAGTATAAACATGCCTTAAGATTACATATGGTATATTGAATTGCAAATGTTAGAATTTTCTACTGGAAGGTGTAGAGGGAAAAAGATAAGTCCGTTATGATTCATGACTTCCGGGTTTGTGGTCATGCTTTCAGATGGGGCAGCTAATGTTGAAAGAACTTCACTCTTTGTTGTGCAATAATACTATTAGGCTCTGGAATACATTCCAGTAAAGCATTTAAGGTGGATATTTTGTTATTGTTTTTCCATTGATTTTTTTATCTGTTTTTATACATCATGTAGAAAAATAGTGACTTTGAACATATCACCTTGGTTTATATTTGCCTTGTAGTTCAAATGAAAGAAAAATAGTGAGCATTTGGAGACAGGTAATATATTCCATTGCATTATATGCTGAAATTGAATGATCATCATGCCTTTATTTCCGTTTTTTTTTTTTTCTTGCCATACTGTTTAGATAAAAGATTTTGTACAAAAGAATCCCTTCATGTGTTATTATGATGTTATCTTTTTTATTTCTGTTGCAACTTTTTGTGTGGGAAATTGAGACAAGAGGAACACCCCCCCCCCAAAAAAATTGGTATGTTAAGATTCTGTTTAGTTTGGTTGGCTTGTTATAATGCTTAAGATGACAGTTTGTCTACAGAAGTTTCCAATCCTGACTGTTCTCTGACATACACGCCCTCTACTTGTGCAATTTCTGGTCGATAGAATTATTTATATACCGAAAAAGTGTGTAGTTACTGATATTAGCTTATTTGTTTTCCCCTTTCTTTTGATGGATGGGAAAGCCTCATTTAAACTAACATAGAAAGTATAACAGAACACACAAGATCCTTCAATGCAGGGGCGTAACAGCCTTTGAAACAGGCAATCAGCTAGACCAATGTACAAACGACAACAAAGGCATGTTTACATACGTGGGGTGGGACTGGAATGCGAGTCCTTCACATTCCGGATTACCCCTTTGTTTATTGGCATAATGGGAAACAAAGTCAAAGCGGGCCCCACATAAAATCAAGAGTCTAATTCCTGGGAATTGAATTCCGGAGGGAGGAGGGAGGAGGTAGGAGGTAGGGTTGGGTAGGGATGGATCAGAATGAGTTTTTTTGGGTACCCAAAATTGCCCTCATATTTCATATTTCAGAATTTTTTTTTTCTTTAACTTATTTATATTTAGATATATTGGAAGTAAATAATTAAACTTATAAAAATGGTTCCTTTTATAAATTTTGAATTTGATTTATCTATATATATATAAAGCAAAAGACAAAGAATAGTAAAAGAAAATGTCTTTGGTTAATACAAACATTAAAAATTAAAATTATTAATTAAATGAGGATAATATGGTAAATTCACACTTTTTGTATTAAAAAAATTAAAATTAAAAGAAAAATCAGATAATGAATCTTATTTTTATAGAACACAACTATCCATTTTTTTTCTTTTTTAAAACAAAACCTTCGGTATGACAGCCATTTTAGCATTTGACATTGCAAAAACAAGTTATGTTGGAATTAGCAAGTGTTATGTAATATAGCCTTGTAAAAGGAAATTTTCTTATTAAAAAAAACATCAAACTACGGTTTACAGTTCAAGCTGCTTGGTATGGTAACCAAGTCCGCAAGGAAAGGAGCATCAACCAAGAAATCCACATGGATGGCAAATGAATCACTCTTGGACCCACCCTCGCCATCTGCAATAAATAATATATGGGAAGATATTTTTTTTTTCCAGGTGAAAGAAAAGATGGATGAGCGCTGAGATTTTTGGGGGAAGGGGACGTGCTGAGAAGAACGAAGAAAAAAAAATTGTTAGAGACGTTAAGTTAGGGTTTTTTTTTCATTTTTAATTAGGAGTAAATTTGGTTTTTATTTTAGGGAGGTGATTTTCCCACTTCTCTTTTCTCCATTTACACTCCTTTTTGTTTTTTTAGTACTTTTTAATTAATATTGTTCTTTTTAGTTCTTTATCTTTCCTATTCTACCATTACCCTACATTAAGGTTTTGATAACTGAAATTAAGAAAAGTTAATAAAAAATTTAAAAATAAACAAAAATAAATCTGGAAAATGGATAGAAATGTGAGTATTTGTATGCCAAATTCTTAGTTTTTAAAAAAAAAAATCAAGTATGTGAGTACTATTTATCTTTGTTGTAGTTAATAGATAATAAAGTTTTTGGGCTAACATATAAATATGGTAGAAGAACCAAAGAATGATGCTAACCAAACTATCATTAGGAGCTTAGATATGCAGAGAGCAATGTATGCATAATAGTCTCAAATTTTTATTCTTTCATAATATTAGTAAGTGATTGTACATGTCTATTAAAGAGAATTGTAGGGTAAGGGTAGAATAAGAAAGAGAAAGAACAACAAAGAACAAAAGTGATTAAAAAGTAAAAGGGAGTGTAAGTGGAGAAAATAGGAGTGGGAAAATCACCTTCCTTATTTTAAAGATGATATGTATAATTTATATCCCTTAGATTAAATTTTAATTAAGTGTTATGTGGAGGACAAAAGTCAAACAGATCATGATAGATAAAATCAAAGTAGAAGATCCGAATCCGCTAACTAGAGCCTAGAGGAAAAAATCTGAATATGTTTTACAAGGCTATTGGTGCTCATTAAATCCATCCATGCTCTAAGCTTCAAGTTGTGCTTCCATGCGTGATCTTAGAACCGTGTCCACATATCCAATTCCACAACTATAGATGACAGCTTTTGGAGAGAGATAACTTTTGTTTTTTTTTTCTTTTCGGAAAAAGATAAGGAAATTCATTGATAACAAGACCAATTATATAGAATTGAAGAACAATAAAGCACCAATGAGGGTTGGTTGAGTTGATAAGGAGCATTTTCTTCACTAGTAAGGTCTAGGTTTGAGTCCCGTTGCCGACAATCCTTGTTGGTGGGTAATCTGTAAAAACTGAAAAAATGGCTAAGATCCCCTTTGTAAGTCCTCAAAGAGACCTTAGTATGTCATGGCCCTATGGGATAGCCTCCCCTCTTCCTAAACTTCTTTTCACCAAAAAAAAAAAAAACAAACAAAGCTCCTTACCAGAGGGTTCCAGCCAAATTCAAATACACATGAAGCACTAAGGCCAGAAAACAGTAAGCAAAACAAACACAATAGAACTTGGGATAAAAAGAAATATATATATATATATTAAACTTATATATTTGCCTTCTTTCAAATATAGTCCACTGTGCATTAACTTCTTAAAAGTCCAAAAAAAATCCAATTATTTATGAATGGCTAAATGTCACTTTTGGTCCATGTAGTTTGGCAGTTCAACCACTTTTGATCCTGTTGTTTCAATTCCGTTAATTTTGCCATTGTAGTTTCGTATTTGTAGCAATTCAATGATAAGTTAGTATTTCTGTCACTTTCTTTGACGGTGCAAGAAGCAATTTCGTCAACGTAAAATGTCGTCTGAAACACTCCCAATTTCAAATTAGGGCCCGAAATTCAACCACAAATCTCAATTTTTGAAGAACTCGAAACCCAAATGTCCAATTTCGAGCCATAAGAAGTGATCCTAGTTTTTTCATCGAGTCGGGGTAGAGACCAAAGGTCTTGAACGACCGATCTAGCATAACAACTCAAAAGATAAAGAAGTATCCTTAATTTCTTCATGCTTGTTCCAAGTTCGAAGTACCAATTGTACAAATAAGAATCCCATTTGTTACATGAATTCTTCTTCATATTAATAGATATAGGATCTATGGAGCAATTACTTAGAAGTACATTTTGTGCAAGAGCCTTTCCAATCTGATAGAAAAGGATCCCATAATCTTGAACCGATCTTACTTGGGATCGCAACCACGTTTGTCTAAGAAGAGCATATCTAATTATATTAGTGTCTATAATTGATTTCTTCTGCGTAATACTAATCGATAGAGCCTCATTGGTAAGAGCTACAAGATCTCCTACATTAGAACCTATGGTTATGGACCCGAACATTAGTATGGAACATTTTCTTTTCTAACTGAAATCCCCTAGTGTATGAAAGAGTGAAAAAATACTTTCGTTGAGGCCTTCGTATCTTTATGCATGTATTTAATTTATTCGGAGCTATTAGTGCAGGATCCACTTTTTTGGGAATATGAGTCAAAGCAATAACAATATTTCTAGTGGAACATCTTCCACAATCCCTGGAGAGATAGTTTACTAATAGACCGAGGGATAAGTAATTCAACTCACACATCTAATTCAAATTGAAGGGTGATATAAAATCGGTCTTTTTATGGCATCATATCCATAGTTAGTGCATTCATCATAGTTAGAAGCTCTAGCGCCCTATCAAAGTCACAGTCGTCACTATCATCAATATCGTCCCTATCATCAATATCGTCACTATCATCAACAAGAAAACCCTTGGGCTTGTTTTCCAGGAACTTGTTCAGAAATACTGTAATGAAAGCTACATAGGAGTTTGTCGCTAAGTATTTGACCAAATAGGATAATCCAGTTCCTAGAGAACTATCAGTAAAATCCCCTTGAGAGGTATAGGGCTAAGTGGAGCGAAAAGGGTTTTCCATGAGATGGGAAATGAAAACTATTAGCCCCATAGGAGGTTTGTGAATAAGTGATTGTCTGATCATGAGCAAAGAATACCTATCTTTCTGCTAAACATGATGTATTGAACTCATAATTCATTAGATACTTTTTATGAATGTCAACTAAGTATCGTAAGTAAATTGCTCCCAGTTGTTCAATCATTTGATAACCATAGTCATTCTTTGATAAATGCTCACTGTGAGTTAGACTCAATAATTTGCTCCCAGTTGTTCAATCATTTGATAACCATAATCATTCTTTGATAAATGCTCACTGTGAGTTAGACTCAATCGAATTTGATCAATCCTTTTTTCTGTCATTAAGGTGGATAACTGAACCAAGAGTTATCTTTCTTTATCATCAATCGAATTACTCTTCGAGGTCAAGGATTCTATTTTATCATCGATCCAATCACTGTTGACATTTTTTCTTTTTCTTATCAATCAAAAGATCTCTTTACTTGCATGACTTAGATGTCTCGTATTTCTCGAAAAAGCGATTCGATTGATGAGATTTGGTATGATACTTATGAAATCGATGATATCGATGAGATTGATATTAAAATATTTCTTATTATAAACTATTGATTTGACCCCATAAGCGGGACCACCACCCGATAGCATGTTGCCGACAGAAGCAAAACCCCATATTTCTTCTGGAGAATCTCCTAATTATTTACAAGCAATTAGAAAGAGATTCTTTAACTATAAAAAATACAGTTCAGATGTAGGATACCTATCTAAAAGTTTTCGCAACTCAATTATGTATGATGGAATCATCAAAGACGACGCAGTACATGCAATTAGGTTACAAGCATAACCTAGGAAAGAACATAAACCTAGAATCCACTAGAAAAATTAGGGAGAAAATTCTCACTATTTGTATTATTTGATTAAAAAAATGAGTTCATACCAACCATACGCGAGGGATGTCTAAATACATCATTCTCACCCATTGGACTGCCATGGGGAGTTATTGAAAGGTTAACAGAAAATAAATGAAAAGTTGAAAATTGACTACAACTTTTAAATGCTCTTTTGGAAGCCCAAACAACCTTAGAAGCCCAAAATCCACCTTATGTCAAGTGAGTTGAACTCGCAGCGTCATTCCCTTTTCGGAAAAGTATCACACATCCCAATGGGAGCTCGGACGCCAAATCTGTAAATTCCTGTTGCGTCCTTTTTCCATTCTTCGCTCCAATTTTTCTTCAATCCATTCAGCCATTTGCTCTACATCAAAAGATTTGACCCTTTCGAACTCTGTTTGTAACTCACTATAGGCTCGAGAAACAAAGAGAAGATGTGTACGAACGAGATTTCTAGCAACAAGAAGAAGCAAAAGAATTGAATAGAGGAACTCTCGAATATTTGGCAATCTCAGATGTGTTGATATCAATGATGACTCATTATTTCGATGAATCATTTCTTCGAACAAAAGAAGATTATGCATACTCGAAATATCACTTATCAAATTCCATTGTGGAAGACATAATTTTTTCTGAAGAATTTGCCATGGTATATCTAATCCGTGCATAATATCATGAAAAATGGATACACATTTTTGGCTGCTACTTAGTATCGGCAATAGGTCTGAAAAAAGTCTCTAAAAATATAAAATTTAGATATTTGTATCATGTCAAAGCATGTAACATCCCACATCGACCAACGGAGAGGGAGTGATGTGCCTTATATGTACATACCCGCCTCCATCTAGCACGATGCCTTTTGGGATCTCACTGGTTTTAGAGTCATGGGAACTTCGAAGTTAAGTGAGTTAGGGCTAGAGCAATCCTAGGATGGGTCACCTACCGGGAAGTTGCTCGTGAGTTCCAATAAACAAAACCGTGAGGACAGAGAGGGGGGCCTAAAGCAGACAATATCGTGATACGATGGAGTCAATCCCTTGATGTGACAATTTGGTATTAGAGCCACTCTACTGTGTGGTGCCAATGTGCCGACGAGGACGTCGGGCCCCTAAGGGGGGTGGATTGTAACATCCCACATCGACCAACGGAGAGGGAGTGATGTGCCTTATATGTACATGCCCGCCTCTATCTAGCACGAGGCCTTTTGGGAGCTCACTGGCTTCAGAGTCATGGGAACTCCGAAGTTAAGCGAGTTTTGGCTAGAGCAATCCCAGGATGGGTGACCCACAGGGAAGTTGATCATGAGTTCCAGAAACAAAACTGTGAGGGCAGAGAGGGGGGCCCAAAGCGGACAATATCGTGCTACGGCGGAACCAATCCCGGAATGTGACAAAGCAAGTTCTCTTCCCTTCTTAATTAGACAAATTTATATATGAAAGAGGTTGACAATAAGTTCTTTCAAAATTACTATTTATCTCTCTGTTAGAAGTGTTCGAGAAATGTATGCGATCGAGTACATAGCTCTACAAACGAATGGATCAGATCGAATTGGGAAATGGAAAGATTTGTACAAGTTATACATTTTGTCACCAATTTCGAGCCCTAATATGAAATGGGGGGAGTTTCAGACAATTTTTTACGCTCAAGGGTTTTGGGTCGATGAAATTGCCCCTTGCACCGTCAAAGAAATTGACAAGAATATTAACTTGTCTTTGAATTGCTACAAGTACGAAACTACAATGGCAAAATTGACGGAATTGAAACTACATGGTCAAAAGTAGTTGAAGTGTCAAACTACATGGACCAAAAGTGACTTTTGGTCTTTATGAATTTAGTTGTAGGGCAACAATAAAAATACACAGAAAATAAGTACACTTTCAGTTCTCTTGTTGAACATATTTTCATTTTGATAATATATGGTTTTTAGTTGCATTTAACATGTATTTGTCTTAAGTTAAAGCTTATTGGAAATTGCAAGGGGTAGCTCAAATAGTTAAGACCATTTACCCTTTTTTAAGGTTCAATTTTTCCTCCCCCAATATCACTTGTATCCAAAGAATTTTTTAAAAATGATTGGAAATTAGTCAAGCTATAAACTAACGTGGTTTATATGATTTAATATACACTCTTATTTTTACAAAGACTAGAAATTGTAAGTAGAAAAAAAAAATGATCACTAAAATTTTAGCTAATAAATATAACTAGCCCACTCTGAAAAATTCATGATTCCTCCCTTGATTACATACATAATCCTTTCCCATCTTGCAAGTCCTTAATGAATGTAGAAACATATTAGATAAAGGTCGAATTATTTAATTAGTATATACATGCTCATAACCATAATTCAAGCAGAAACAGAAGGTATAGAAAAGAAGGCGGAGTGGAAGCTGCTTGCTCTGCCTAACAGTAACAGTGTTTCTATTGGATATTGGGTCTGAGATGACATAGTGACATACCCGCACGCCACGCAACATCTATTAGTATTACTCTGGTTCATTCTTGTCGGGAGATGAATTCATTTGGGATGGGAGAATCTGATATCTGGCGTATGCATCGCTAGATTATATTTAACAGCAGCAACCAATATGGAGAGAGATGAGGCTCTTGGCACCCCAGGATTGTTGGTTTGTCGGTGATTCTTAGTTGTAAATTGCAATTACAAGTCAAAACAGATGGCTTCCCTTCCTTGGAAACTAATGTGTGAGTGGCCAGTGGTAGGTTGTTCCAAAATTAAGTAATGGCCCAATCATTTATCTTACTTTGGCTTTTTCTTTCACATTGGCAAATTGGCAAATTGGCAACGGCAACGGCAACCGAAGAATATTATCAACAATAACTGCAATGATTAGTGGTTGAAGCAATAGCGCATATGCATAGGTCTCTTCACATAATAGACCATTGCATTGCCATGACAACTGTACCTACCTATAAATTATTTATTTGTCATCATATATATATATATGCGTAGTTTATGGCTCAATATATGGAATGGATGGTAATGTCTACTTATTACAACCTGCATGTAATGCATGGGGTATTTTTTTTAATTTTCATTTCATTTCTAAGGGCACCTCCAGCGCAGGCCCTTTTGCTAGGGCAAGAGGCCTCTTTTCAGGGTTTGGATCTCCAGCGCGCCAAGTAGCCCGGACAAGCTCTGGGCTTTAGCCCGAAGGTGCTGACGTCAATGAGCAAAAAAAAATTCAAAAAAATTCAAAAAAAAAAAAACCAACAAATTATGGATGTTTTCCCTTTAAATAAATAACAATTTTATTTACTTTCCCTATAAATACATAACAAGTTTATATTTTATTGCATATTCTTTTTTTTTTTTCTTACCCTTGCCAATACTAATAGCCCTTGTCTTGTCTTAACTTTACCCTTTTAGGGTTAACATGATCTAATGTGTATAAAGAATATAGAAGATAAAAAACTGGAGGAGGCATTGGTCAATTTACTGAATTGATTCTCTTTGGAGCTTGGAGCCATCATATTCATATCACATTAATTTCTCTTCCTTCTTTCAACTTCAACTTTGTTAAAAGAGTTTATTTTTTGCTGACTGGCACTGCTCTCACTGCTCTGTGTGGTGACAACTGATTTTAATAAAATGATATAAATCAGCGACAGCTGTTATTCGTTTGGCAATCCATTTATGTAATGTTATTGCCAATCACAAGGCCCCTCAACAATCCTCAATTAAATGAGAAATTGCGAATTTAAGTTAAGTCAATTGATCAAAATAGCGAGCACTTCTCCTTGTTTGAATCCCTCTCCTGCGGATTTAAGTTAAGTAGCATGTTTCCTTGTTTGAAATCCCTATATCTGTATCTTAGATTAATCTAAAGTAGTTCAAACTATATAGGTTGTAAAAGAAAAAGAGAGAGAGAGAGAGAGAGAGAGAGAGAGAGAGAGAGAGAGTCACTTTAGCCGAATCAGACAGACTCAGAATGTGGGTCTCGGATGTGGACCCAATTTGACCCTCTTTCCTCTGTCTCTCGATATCTCTATTCTGTTCTATACTTCCATTATTGCTACCAGTATAGGAGTACAGGAGAGTAGTAGTACCGTTACATTATAATCGATCCATCTGCCAAAAGCCTAAACTCCACCATCACCACCAGCCAGCAGCACCGACAGAGAATTAGCCAACCCAAGCAATGAGGAAGGAAGGCCCACCATCCTCCGTCCCCGTCGGCCCCGTCGCTAAACTATTCGGCAGCTGCTTGGAGAGAAAGCCATTGGTGCTCACATTGCTTGCTCTCACCTTTGTCATGCTCATCTGGAACCTCCCTCCCTACTACCAAAGCCTCCTCTCCACCACCACCCGCTCCTCCTCCTCCGCCACTGCATTAACTGCCAATGCATCTCTGCTAGCTGTTTCTTCTTCTTCAATTAACCCAGCAGTGACAGAGCAGAAGCTTTCCACCCCAAAACCCAACGACCCCTACAAGCGCGTCTTTCAGTCATACGGCAACGCCGCCGCTCTCTTCGTCCAAATGGGGGCCTACCGCGGCGGCCCCACCACATTCGCCTTGGTTGGCCTCGCCTCCAAGCCCATCCACGTCTACAGCCGCCCCTGGTTCAAGTGCGAGTGGATCTCCTCCAACGGCTCCTCCACCCGCGGCTTGGCCTACAAGATGCTCCCCGATTGGGGCTACGGCCGCGTCTACACCGTCGTCGTCGTCAATTGCACCTTCCCCGTCAATCCCAACCACGACAATTCGGGCGGCAAGCTCAGCATCAACGCCTACTACGGCGAAAATCCCAGAAAGATGGAGAAGTTCACGGCATTGGAGGAAGCTCCGGGGGCTTACAACGAGTCCAAGTACCGCCCGCCTTACCAGTACGAGTATTTGTATTGCGGGTCGTCTCTGTACGGGGACCTGAGCGCAGCGAGGCTGAGGGAATGGATGGCATATCATGCGTGGTTCTTTGGAGAGAAGTCGCATTTCGTGTTCCACGACGCCGGTGGGGTGTCGGATGAGGCAAGGGCAGTACTGGATCCGTGGGTGAGGGCCGGGAGGGTGACGATGCAGGATATCAGGGCTCAGGCGGAGTTCGACGGCTATTACTACAACCAGTTCTTGGTGGTCAATGACTGCCTCCATAGGTACAGATACGCTGCCAACTGGACTTTTTACTTCGATGTGGATGAGTACATATATTTGCCCCATGGCAACACTTTGGAATCTGTTCTCAGTGACTTCTCCGATTATACCCAATTCACTATTGAGCAGAATCCAATGTCCAGTGGGCTCTGCCTCAACGATCCCACCCAAGATTATTCCAGGTATTTCCATCTTTTTGTTTTTATCACACAATTCATTTGCTTCAATTTCTTTTATTTTCCTAGTTCCTGCCTGCCTGCCTGCCTGCCTGCCTATTTCATTACTTAATTAGTATAAGTAGAATGGATAAAATTTGACCAATTGTTAAATTACAAGTTTCAAAGGGACAGTTGGTCTATGGCAATGTTGCTTTGATATATGTACAATGTAGAATTGAATTGAGTTGAATTATAATTCAGGCAATGGGGGTTCGAGAAGCTACTATTCAGGGACTCGAGAACAGGGCTCCGTCGGGACAGAAAGTATGCAATTCAGGCAAAGAACGCCTTCTCGACGGGCGTACACATGTCCGAGAATGTGACCGGAAAAACGTTGCACGACACAGAGACTAAGATCCGCTACTATCACTACCATAATTCTATAACCGTACAGGGTGAGATCTGCAGGGAGTTGGTGCCAATATCGGCCAAGAAGAACGTCACATGGTTCAATAAACTCCCTTACGTCTACGACGACAACATGAAGAAGCTGGCATCCACCATCAAGCAATTTGAGCTCAAAACCATTGGCAATGTACAGGAACAGCAGTTGCCTCAACCTCAACCTCTGCCTGCCCACATGAACAGTATTAATACTCCAAGGACAACGCATACATAAAATTGAACAAGGCGCCCTAGATACTGATCATATAATCTTAGCTAATGCATGAAAATCTGTCTACGGTTGATGGCTTAATGGTGAAGTACTACTGAGACTGCCGAAGCGTGCCTTGGTTGAGATTAGTGTGGCATTGTAATGATTTTAGATGCATATGGTCCATCAAAAATGAGTTGGGGTTGCTCCAACTTCACTACTCTTTCTACTCTTTTCCTGGTGGTTGTTAGGATGTGGGCCCCCACCCTTCCCTTGAGTGGTCACAGACAAACTAAATGCTAAAACAAGAAGAGCAAGAAGAAAGGGGGGGCCACAATTCCAGGTCTGCAATTGATTTGTTTGTCAATAGAAAGAATTTCTTTTTGTACACCACAAACACCAACTGTTTATTTATTATTTGTGGTGTGTAGATGGAAGTTATGTATAAAAAGGAGTTTGGTAAGGATTTTTCTCTGCTTTTCATGGGGGCAATTTCGCTTTTATAAAGTCCCAAGTAATCAAAGAGGAGAGGACCAACCAACTGTGCCGTGTGATTCGTCAATTAACATAATTTAATTAGGACGACAAGATGATTAAATTTGGACAACAAGGATTTTCCTCAATGACTGATGCCGACATCTTTCTTTCTCTTTTTATCTATCTATGTTACAGGCACGGATCTACATAGTGGTCTGTCTGGGCTAAAGCCCATATGAATCTTTTTATTTTGTTTTTAATAACATGCAGTCTTCATAAATCCATCATATTTGTCACCAAACTACATTCATTCGATCTGCAGGAATTGCCAAGTGATATTGTGGCAGCCCACTGGTGGACTTGCCTGGCTCACTGAGGGTTGCTCTTTCCAAAGGAGGGAGACTGATGCTCAAGCTTTAATTGAATTGACGTGTATTTGGAGATTTGCAAAAGAACTTTTTGAGGGTTGATTTTAAGGTTAAATGTGAGTTCTCCTCATTTTACTGTCAACTCGTAAGTGTTCACGATGTGATTCAATTAGTCATTATCAACAAATCTGCAAGAATTTGATTGTATTTCATCCTATTTCGTAGACAATGGAATAAACTTTTACTCTTTATATTATAGATTGCAATAGATAAATGTTTAACTTTATAGTTTTTTTCCTTTCTTGATCATCTTCTTGATTTTTTGTATTGCAATGCCCTTGTTATCAACCCCAATCAATGATCTTTCCCAAGAAGCATACCTTTCACAATTTTCAGCTTCTTTAACCCCCAAATATCTCCAATTTTTTCAACAGAAAAAGAAAAGAGTAAGCCTATTCTCTCACCTTATCGAAGTGACCCACATTGCCTTCTGCCGTCAATTCCATACAAAAGTTTGTCTAAACTAATGACGTGGCAAAGGTGTTTAAGTAACTGCATACATATGGGCTATTTACCCACCAATCTTAGTGGGTGATGTAGCAAAGTGGATGCCCACCTCTACATAAGGAAAAATAACAAAAGAAATTAAAAGAGCCCTAATTAAGAAAAGATGAATTTTAAAAAATAATATAATGATAAATTTAACTACTGTATTGTTTATGAATTAAATATCTAAATTTAATACTTTTTCTTTTACACATAGGATTGTATTCAAGTATTTGTAATTCGTTGTTCAAGTCTCAAATATTTTGCAAAATGACAATTTGACAGGACATGCTCCAATTCTCTCTTTTAATCTGTGATGAACTCTGTGTTTATTCGACATCTGGCATATGTCGGACCCACTTACTAAAACTCCCTTGACCTTTGTTTTCGAACCAAATAATTAATGATTTCTGCTAAAAATCATTCAAACTCTCCAATATAATTGGAACATTTCTCAATTTTACCACCTATATAAGATCACAAATATCAATCCCAAAGTCTCAGTATGCACAATTTAAGGCTGATGAACATGTTCATGGGTTTGTCTCAACCTGTTTTTCAATGGTGGTATTTATGTTTTCATGGTGGCGATGTTGGCGATTCTACTTTCTGTCATCTCGGTTGATTTTGCAATTTTTTTTGGGTTGTAATAATTATATTAAATGTTTTGTGAGTTTGGTGTTTTGTTTGTAGTTGAGTCTCTACTTCTATTTTTATTTGTGAGAGTTTAAAAGTTGTAGTTGTATTGGCATTGCGGTCCATGTATGATTTGTTCAAGCTTGCATCTTTCATGTCGAAATTTCTTTGGCCTTATGCTACTATTAGAGGAGATACACCTTGTGGTGTATTTCTATTTGTTTGGAATCTCTCTGTTTATAGATAAACAAAGAAATAATATTTGGAGTAATAAATTTATAGATTACCATATCTGTTTAACTATTATGTACAGAATATTCTTCTGATTTGATTTCGAAAATAATTAATATTCAAGATTATCTATCAACAGTCACATTTAGTCGTTTGTATGTATGAGACTGGGTGCAGCCGTTCAATTCAATTATGTTAAGAAAAAGAAAATAAGAAGCCCTAATTGAAATTTGAGGCTTTAATTTGGGCTGATGGTTTGGTTTGACTAGCAAGGTTTGGACTCCGTACCCGGGCGGTGCACGATGCTACAAGCTTCCTTGGACTCTTGGCGGCGTTGAAATCAACATCCATGCATTATAAAAGAGGCCCCATTTGCCCACATCCAACGGTGGAGCATATAGACGCTGAGATCGGACGGGTAATAAAAGAGGAATATCATGTGAATGCTGCATTCGAGTAGTCGATAAATTCGTCTGTTACCAAATGGGGGCACGTTTCCTTTTCTCGTGTCCTGCTCCTCCTTTTAAGTTATAACTTTCCTTTTTTATCCTTTTGCCTTTTTTAAAATTAATTAGTAAAATATTTGGAGATATGCAGCTTTCTTTTAGTGACCGCCTTATAAATTTCTTAACAATTATCGTAGGCATCTGCCGCTGTGTTTCCCATTCTCCAGTGTTTTCCATCTTTTTTTATTAGGCCAATACAAATAATACCCTATTTATATATACAATATATATATATATAGTCTTTCTTTGTGTGCTGGAGCAGCAGTGTCCTCTTTTTACCCTAGTTGTTGAACACCTCCACTTTCCCACCCCTTTTGCTTACTGCCGATTCCACTACTTGCTACTTTCCTTGTTCAAGTTCTTGAAGGTCTGCTATTATCTTCATCTTCTCCACATATTCGTATCTTGGTCTTTCTGTAATTAATGTGTAATTATTTCAATTTTGTTTTTGTTTTGGCTTTCTTGAATCTGTGTTTTCAGATTTCAATCTCCATCTTGGAAAGGGTTTGATTTGTTTTGGTAGAAGCTGGATAGGCTGCAGGAGCCTCTGCTTCGTCATAATCAACAACAAGAAGAAGAAGAAGAGCAGAACAGAGACAGAGCCATGGTATGTATCATGTTATCTTTACTTACACACACTCGCATGGCATTGCTTAATTTGCTCTGCTTCAGTTAGATTATTAATTCATTCGTATTTGGGTTTGATTGTAAATGTAATCAGGTGAGTTCAATACCAATAGGGCGATTTGGGAACGAACTGGACGCGATGAGCCCGACGTGGTTAAAGCCAATGCTGACTGCAAACTACTTCAGGCAATGTGAAATTCACGGGAGGGCCAATAAGAGCGAATGCAACATGTTCTGCTTGGATTGCATGGAAGATGCTATGTGCCCTTACTGTTTAATTCATCACAAGGATCACCGCGTTGTTCAGGTTGGTTTCCTTTGATTGATTTCCACCAATTTAACATGAGCTAGCTGCAGATTGTAAACCAATTTCTTATCTTTTTTGTTGGTTGATTTTGTTTAGAATGTATCAAAAGATTTATTGCGTGGTGTGGGTCCTTGTTCTTGATTGTAGATAAGGCGGTCCTCATACCATGATGTGGTGAGAGTGAATGAGATTCAGAAGTTCTTGGATATATCGCACGTGCAGACGTACGTCATCAACAGCGCAAAGGTTGTGTTTTTGAATGAGAGGCCGCAGCCAAGGCCTGGAAAAGGGGTCACCAACACTTGTGAGATTTGCTGCAGAAGCCTCCCCGACTCCTTTAGGTTCTGCTCCTTGGGTTGCAAGGTAATTCATCGTCTGTAATTAATGTCACATTTGTTTTTATTCAAGAAATTGCCTTTACTTTTTATTGTTCGAGTTTCGCGTTATTTGCTTTCTAGTTTGTTGGTTGATTTAGGGGGTTAGAAATTACAAGTTTTTGTTTTCTGGGAATGGGGGGCGAGTTTGAATCCCCTGTTTTTCTGCCCTGTTTTCTCGTCTCCAATGTATTATATATAGACACACGTCATTGACATTGTATTGATTTGGTTTGTGAATTGTAGCTTAAAGGAATAAAGCGCGGTGACGGTGAGCTCACATTTACAGTGCTGAGGGCGAAGCACTACAGGGATGGTTTCTATGGCGGGTCAGAATCGGATGAATCAACAACTCCAAAGAAGATAGCAAGGACGGTGCACATGTTCAGCCGTCTGATGGATGGCAATGCAATGAAATACGAGGGCAGGACTCATGGAGAGGGTACTAGCTCAAGTTCTGGTGATGAGGAAGGCACTACCAATATGTCTCCGTCCACACCTCCCATTTACAACCACAACAATGCCAGAAGACGTAAGGGTATACCTCACCGCGCACCCTTTTGATCAGTTTCCCATTCCCACTAAGTTAAAAGTACATAAACATATAGATACATACATATATATGTACATATAGTAAATCATCGACATAAATTAGCTTTTAATATGTTAGTGGCTCAAATAGAAGGAACAAAGTAAGGATGAAGAAGTACATATGTAAATGTTTGAAAGCTACGGAATGATATGTTCGGAAAGCATCATGGATGGTCCCTTAATCCATCACTCTCTCTGTCTGGGATTCTGTTCTGTAAATGAATCAGAAACTCTAGGATACATATACTAGCTAGCTAGCTAGCTCCCCCTCTGGTTTTTGTACAGCAATATGACATATAGCTTGTGTTTCTTTCTGGTTGTTAGAAAATATAACAGTGATCAAGTTTGAGTGGGTTTATATGTACATGTGACTATGTAGAGAACATATTTTGTGCATATAAATGGTGTTTCTTATATACATGTTAAAAGAGAGAATGTTTGATTGTGTTGGTAGGCTTGTAAATTGCAAGTTCTGGTTCATTCCGTGTGCTCTGTGGCTGGCTTGTTTGTGTGTGGGAAGTTGCAGATGCATTTGGAGCCATACTTTCGGACAGAGTAGCGATTTGATTTGTTTGGACTAATATTACAGTGAGGACAAGATAAAAGTCGGGAGAGGGAGGCTCCAATATTATGTTAATTGAATGTTTCAGAATTAAGTTATTAGTTATTAGTGGGAGGGAGTGGCGGTGTCAGATGCATAGTTTACCAATTTAGGCTATGTCCTGCCTGCACTAGTGATTGATATGAGGCAAATATCAACTGCTAGATATTTCATTCTCTTTTTTGGGAAATTCATTATTATACCCAATATAGGAGCTCAAATTATAAAAGAACTCTACGTAAAATGAATTTTAAAAACACATTTAAAGTTCATTTACAACATAATAAAGAGGCTTTGAATTTTTTATAAATTATAAAACTGTCATCGATTTTTAAAAACAAGGTTAACTTCAAAATCTCATAAAAAATTTAAAATACTCGATAGGATATTAAAATAATTTAATAATTAAAATTCAATTCAATAAGGTTAGTTGTATTTTTTTAGATTTATTTATAAAAATTAAATGGTATAGGGTTTATTTATGTCATTAGTGCTAAAAATGGATAATACAACTAAATATCTCTTCTTGTCTTTAGCAAGAAAATGTTGGTTGAGATATTTAATTTTATATTACATTAATTGTGAAAGTCTAATGGTTAAAGAATATGGTGGGGATGATTTGGGGCCAAAGTGTAGTAACAATCTTATTTTAAGAGAAGAACTTACATATAACATGTAACGGGATGCTAAATGAAGCTGTCTTGGTGAGATGGGTTTGATGAGATGATGTGATGCTGAGCATTGTGTTTAGAAATTAATACATAAATGAATGATGTTGTGTTAATTGATTAAGATGCCTCGTCTCTTCCCCAGTCCTCAACACAAGATAGATGGGGTTGACTGAGCTAATTAGTGATTTTGAAATTAGGGTTTAATTAATGCTAATAGGGATGGAATGGTACTTGGACACTTCACGTAAATGAGTGAAGACAAGATAGGTAGCTTTGGGGCTACGCAGTTGGCTTATGAATGTTGGATGAGAGACACAGGGAGGGAGAGGGATCTACGTAGACAAAAAAAGATTCTTAAAAGAAAATTAATATTCATCAATTGTGTTTTATGGTTGAAATTAATAATAAATATTGCAATCGATGACAAATTGAAAATGATGGAGTTTGGACATTTGGAGTCTCTATGAAATGGAGGTTGCTATCACCGAAAAGAAAAAAAAGAAGAAGAAAAGAAAAGCTTGGTAGACACGTAAACCCCACACACAAAGACAAGGGCAAGCATTGGTAATTTTGTGGGTCTTGTCCAGATGAAGATTCTCCCAGTCTCTCTCTCTCTCTCTCTGTGATTGAATATAAAAAATCATAGAATGAAGAATAATAATATAACAAGTGAGCAGACAGAAACAAGTGGATGAATGAGAGCCGTGAAGAATCTGGAAGTGAAAGAAGGCTGCTGTTGGTTGTGTGGTGGTGTGTTGTGTTGTGCCTTCCATCCTCTCTCATCCATTCGTTTATTTATTAATGGGATGGGTGGGGCTGGGCCTATTCATCTCTTATCAATAAATTTTAATCAATTAATTAAGTATTTGTTCGATTTTTAGTTGTAGAAAAACAAAAAGAAACAGAAACAGAAACAGATATGAATGAATGATACTGCTTGTCTCCTTCTATTCTATGTATGTAAGTGAAGAGATATTCTTTCTTCCTGTAAATTACAATTTCAAATATATATAATTAATTTATTAAAAATATAAAAAGAAAAATTTATATATATATATATATATATAAAAGCTCTTTCTATCTATCTATAGCTCAAATCAAAATGTAATAAATAATAAAAAATGAGAAGGAGATTGGGATTGGGATTGGGATTGGGATGAGGTTGGTCTGCTCTGAGCCTCCGTCTGTGTTCTTCCCTGTTACGTTATTACGAGAGAGAGTGAGTCAGGACTGAGGGTGCCAAATGGCTGCCACGTTACATGACTAGTGTTGTTGGGTAGACACGTCGCTTTCCTTTCTATAATTCTGGAAGGAAACGGGACCCACTTTTATCCTCTTGTTGTTTTACGAGGGAGTCTTACGAGAACCAACGATGTGTGTTGTGTTAATGTGTTGTGTGTAAGGAAGGATTGTTACTCACTCCAATGCTGGATGTTTCTTAATTTGTTCCACTGAGTCAAAGAGAGATATTGGCAGTGAGTGGTTGATTAATGATACATTGGCAGTGTTAGCTAGTGCCTAGTTGGGTGCGTCCCACTGTGGATAATGGGGGGCTTTCTTTACTTTACCATATAAACTTTTCATTCATTATCTGCACCCAAATACCATCTCATGCTCTCCTCTTCATATGAACATGAATAAAATTCAAGTAGATAACGGAATCTAGCTCATTAAAAAATACTTTATCCGGATTGTATGTGAGAGAAATCACGGTCATATTGATTTGATTGGGAGGAAGAAGGCAGTCTGTGATGGTGTCTACCTGCATTTGGCATGAGATAGGTCCGCGGTCCACCTCTTTCTGTGACCTTTCGGTAACCTACATATCTATGTATTTATGTAGTGATGACTCCCTTCACTTTTTCTTTGGGTCGGTCGGAGAGAGAGGCCTGCGAGGGGCAAATAGGCTTTTAGTCATTAGTCCATTAGTGCTATTTGGACTTTGGCCTTTTTCTGATAATATAATTGAGATTCTTCATCAAAAGCAATCATAACCTTGTTTGAATCATGAGCCTCCCTGCCAGCGGTGCTTCTGTTAAGTACGTACAAAACAGCTCCAAATACATATATACTAGTAATATACTGACCTACAGCAACCATCAGAAACTCAACAATATAGCCTTCTTCTACCTCTCTCTTAATGGGGCTAAGTTCGATTTCTAATGCTTAATTTGCCAACTAAACTGATCTTGTCCGTTCCTAAACTCTTTTCTTTTTTGTTGTTGTTAAAATCCAATTCAGTGTGCGAATATTGTCAAAATTGAGTTGAATTGGATTGGATGTCGTTTTTGACAGATTGATTTGAATCCGGTACAGCCCTAATTGCTGATTTGATTAGTGCAAAATATTCCATTTTAAACGCTAGAGAAATGCCGGGACAGGCTAGGGACATGAACCACCGAAATTACAATTACAATATTAATGATCGATGAATTGTGAAAGGATGCAATGAAACAAAACTTCGAAAGAAAAAAACCAAGGTCTTAATATGAGAGAGAGAGAGAGAGAGAGAGTTCAAAATAATTTAATATTCAGAAGATGTTATTGGTCAAATAATTAAGATTTACCGTGACTGGTCCTAATCAACTAAGATTTGAAACGTGCACATATCTCATCATTGTGTATATGGTCGACATGTATTAAGGTTTTCTAACGTAAAAATATCTAAAAAGATTAAATTGCTTTCTCTACACTATTACTGACTTATACGAATGTATAAATCATATCATAATTCTCTTTTGGATTATAAAAATAAAAGTATAAATCATAATTCTCAGTTTTTGCAAATATATATTATGTTATTGTGATTAGATCCAAAAAGGGAAAGGGCAAAAAAAATATGCACTTAAACACAAAAAAAAAAAAAAAAGAAAAAAAAAAAAAAGGTAACGTAATTGTGTTGGGATGCTGGCTAATACTGATTCAGGGAGTTTTAAGCTTAATATTGATGGAGATTTTCATCCGGAGTCTGGTTGATGTTGGTGTTGTTATTCGTAATGACAAAGGGAAAGTTATGATAATTGCAGCGAATAATGTAATGGTACCCCCTTGATTTCAATCAATGATTAAAGGAACTCTAGTTTTCCAATATGGACACTAATTTTAACTCAAACATGTTTGAAATGCCTTGCAAAGCCAACAAATACCACCTAGAAGACGCATTTGCACCTAAAAGGTACATCAATGTGGGTTAAAATTAACAAAAAAACTGAAATGGACTAAAGTGACAGTGTATGTTATCTTTACCTTAGGCTAACGTGAGTCGGATGGTGTGAACAAAAGATAATTCACAAAACAAATTTAGAGGATAATGTGACTCGGATGTTACTTTTAGGCAACTGTTCAAACCTAACTCTTACTTTTATTTTGTTGAAAAAGAAGGTTCTGAGTCCAATCCCTGTGTAGATGTTAATTTTCTGTTGATCTCTGTTTGTAGATTTTTCGGTCAACTAGTGTTGTTGGTCAATGGTCAACTAGTTTCTGTTTGTAGGAGAGGAGGTGTTAGCTCTTTTTGAGTTTGAGCTGGGATTTGTTCCCTTGTTGTGCATCGGGTTGTCTCTTGGTTCCCTGGGACTACTTGTTGGGCATTTTTCTTTTTATCGCGTTTCATTTGTTTTATTTATATATATATATTTCTTGCATGGCAAGCAGATATAGAGCGCGCAGCACAAGTTTTACTACGCGTTTAGACGTCATCGCTTAGGAGGACGCCTGCATTAAGAGCAAGGGGAAAAGAGAGTCAAGCCTGCCTGCCCTTTGTATTGGAAAAGTTGTCGTTATTGCCTGCTATTGAGTCTCCTGACGACCTCGCTTACGCATTCACATTCCCTTTCAGCACTGCCCATACAATTTCCTTTCCTTTTTCTGTTACTTTCCCTTTTCCTTTCCCTTATTAATATTAACCCACACACCCCTCTCTCCCTTCAAATTTCAAACCCCTCTCTCTCCTCTCTCTCTCAAACAAACAAAACCTTCTTCATCTCCTCACTCATCACCCCTAGCTATCTGCTTGATTGCTTCTCAGAGTAATATTACTGGAAAATAATGGGTGGATGCTTGTCGTCAGTGATCAGGAGTAGTCATAATGAAGAGCTTCTGCTCAATTCGCCAACCGCCAAAGTTATCTCCATCAATGGAAGTCTCCGCGCATACCCAGTTCCCGTGATTGTCTCCCAAGTCCTCGAGGCTGGCCAAACGGCATCCTCTTCGTCTTCGTCGTCGTTTTTATGCAATTCAGACCGTTTGTATTACGACAACTACATCCCGGTTTTGGATTCGGAAGATGAACTTGAGGCCGATCAGATCTACTTCATACTCCCGAGATCGAAGCTCGAACACCGCCTCAGCGCCACCGATATGGCGGCCTTGGCTGTGAGAGCCAGCCTCGCCTTCCAAAATGCCTCTTCCTCTTCTTCTAGTTACAAGACCAAGGAGAAGAAAAAGGACCTTCATCCTCGCCGTAATTACAAGAAGGCCCGCGTTTCTCCCGTTCTGATTAATTATGCAAACTCCGACATGGACAGAGATGACTTCAATGAAATTACCATCGGAGACTCGGCCTACAAAGGGCAGATGAGCCAGAAGCAGCAGATTTCGAGATCTAAGTCGGTTAAGAAATTGCAGAGATACACATCCAAAAGGGCCAAGATGGCCGTCCGATCTTTCAGACTCAGATTGACGACCATAGACGAAGGCTCTGTCCTCTGAATCTCTGAGTTGCAACCCCAACAAACAATTATATTCCGGCTCACGACGTGTTTTTATGTCATGTTGTTGTGCACAAACACAATCATACAAATTTACAGAATTACGTTTTATTTATTATATAAATTTACTACGCTACTCCTTTCATTTTCCTTTTTCTTTGTTTCTTGTATTTTAAATTTATAATTAAGAAAAGGACACATGCACATATAAATACTACGCGGATATTTTCGGTCTTGGCTTTCTTCAGTTTTTAATTGAATGCCCTTTATTCTCATTCTGAGTTTGCTCTCTGTAATCTAATAACTGTTTGGAAAGGAAAGGCAGTATCCCGGTTTTGAGAGGTGAAGCGTGTAGAAGCAAAGAAAAATCAAGATATTTGGCAGAAATTTCCTGTAAAGTCTACAGAAGGGAACACATTCCTAAATTGACAGCAATAAGTTCACATCTTAATTGCGTCTCTTTTCTCCAACTTCATAAAATCCCGTTTGAACTAACTTTCAGTTGCCTGTGTAGTTGTAGAATGTAGACCAACAACCTAAACGGTTACACCCCAAAAATGATATCACCAATTTGAAAAATGATGAACGTGTCTGCATGTTCACACCACATTGGACCCTTCTTCTTGTGTACGGTACGTACAGTACGTTCACTTGCTGATGAATCATAGCTTCAAAGAATCGTGCTCAATTTTCTTTCTTTTTTCTTTTTTCTAAAGTATGGAATGGCGCCGGAGCTAGGATTTCACATTAGAGGGGCTCCTTATAAAACTTGTCTTCTCTTCATAATTATCATGAATTTCATATTTTAAATTGGTTAAATACTAATTTCATCATCTACACTAAAGACTTAAAAATTATTTATTTATTTTCCAACAGAGAAAAGAAATGGAAAAGAAAAAAAGAAGAGAGAGTTTATAAAGCGCAATATTAAGACAACCAACTCATACATTAAAAAAAAAATGAGAAAAATAAAAAATTCACAAAGTTTTAGTTCAAATATCATAAACTAACCTAGAAGATTTAAGGGAGATGAGTAGAAGGGAGATCAAGAAATTTTATGGTTTATTTGTATAAAAAAAAGAACCTAATATATTATTTTATTTTAGGGTAAATATCATAAAACTAATATAATATATTATAATATAATATATCATCATATATAATATAGAAATAAAATAGGTAAAAATGGAGTGGGGGCCTGGGGTGACAGGACCTGACCCAAATTTCACTTTGGAATCCGGTCGAACCTTATACATGTCTAACACCTAGCAGGTGTTGGGCACAAATGACCAAACTACCCTTCTTGCCTTAATCCAAAGACTGCTTTAGGGTCTAACTTCTACTGGAAAACTAACAGAGTCTCCCCTGAAAAAGGCTCAAAAACCAGAATTCTACCTGCACAACAAACTCAATTATTCCCAAGTGTTCAACACATTATTCAACTTTACAAAACTAAATATAACAAGCAAAACATAAACTTGCGGTTGCACTAGGTTGCTTACGTACCCTTATTGAGGGATCAAGCCACACATAATTCTTTTTACCATGAATCACAATTAAGATAGTACAAAATATTTAAAATGGAACTAACGATGAAATTCTAGAATCATTCTTTATCTTGATCTCCACAAGCTATATAATTGAATATCATGCCATTAAATCATGTACCTAACTGTTCAATTAGTTTATCATTGTACATCCAAATACTTGCATAACCAAACTTTTTACCTGAAAGTCATATCTGCAATCATCTGCATAGTTCATATATCATGTAATCACCCACCAAGGGGTATATGGGAACACCATCAAATCCAAAGGCAAGAAGGGAAGGGTAAACTAGCTAACCACCTGTGTAGATAAGTCAGGCATGTGGCTATGGATCCTGGCCAACCCTGCGCAGATAATATGAGTAAGGTGGTGAATAATATCCTATTAACTATATCATACGTTGGTACTGCACTAATCTCCGCACAGATGTACCTTAAACATAATCCGTCAATTCCAATAATATATCGTCAATTCCAAGTACCACACATGTGGCCACGTGTGTGATACATCCTCGCAGAACTCGGGGGGACACAAGGTCAACCAGAGACGCAATCTTCACAAAACTCAGGGGACACAAAGTCAACCTGAGACATATTCCTGGTAGAACTCAGAGGACACATGGTCAGCGTGAGACGCATTCTTTGCAGAACTCAGGGAGATATACTCCACCTGAGAAAGCAAATCTTCATAGGACCTAGGGAGATGTACTTAACCTGAGAACACAAATCCTTGCACCACACGGTTCGGGAGTCCCTGATACTCGTGGGGCAATGTCATACGCGCGTAGACAAAACTGAAGGCAACCATATGTCTGAAGATAATCCGAGGGCAGCCATATGTCCAAAGACATTCCGAGGGCAACTGTTTGTCCAAAGACATTAATATTTCCGAAGGCATCCAGGATGTCTGAAGACATCACTATTTCCGAAGGCAACAATATTTCTAAAGGCAATTAAGATGTCCGTAAACATCAATATTTTCGAAGGCAACCAAGATGTCCTTAGACATCAATATTTCCAAAGACAACCATATCTCCGAAGGCAACACAATCCAATTATTAATCTATTTAACACATATATATCATGCTTGGAAGGTAAAAGCCATATAACAATAATTCACAAATATTTAATAAAACTCTCAGAGCAAAAATATCAACTTAAAATCAAACAACCAAGCCCCAAGCACCTCAAACCAGAATTGAAACTGGTAATACTTAACCGATTCAATTTGGTCAGGTTTTAGTAAATTTTTTTAAAACCAACTAGCTAGGTTTGAATCGAATTTCAATTTTGAACCGAATAATAATTACTATTTTTATACAAATTCCAACTAAATTTTATTTTTTGGGCTTGAAAATTAACAAATTATCCAATTTCATACAAAGATAGACATTGGGCCTAGAAAAGAGAGATGTTTAGAAGTTGGGCTTGGGGAATATTAGTGATGAGATTAAAAATGTGGAATTGGATTTAAATAATTTTGTAAAAATAATAAAATAATACACAATCGGTATGGCTTTTTCACTACAAGAATAGAAATTAGAACGGGACCCAATCGATCTAGTTTGGTTTTTGGTATACTCGGTCTAGTTTTTGGTCAAGTCGGGTTTTTCTGATTTTTTTCGGCCCAATTCAGCTTAGTTTTCTGGTTTGAATGCCCACCCCCAGGTGGAAGACCTCTAAGGCCAAAATTATGAAATTGTAGCTAGCCCACCCGTTGAAAAATTCATGGTGGAAGACCTCTGAGGCCATCTCCAGTCATAGAGCTAAATGTATGCCATAATTTTAGCCCTAAAAAATATTAATTTTTAAAGAAAAGTGTAGGGCTAAATTTTTCCATCTCAACTCATGCATGGCTATATTTTAGGGCCCTCCATATTTTATTATTTTGAGAAAAACTATAGTACAACACTAATACATTCCACAACTATGTATTGTTTAATTTAATTAAACTACTATTTAGAGACAATATTCTAGATATAACACGTGTACGTTGATAAGAGAATAAATTTGTAGGACATGTTTGAATGAAATGAGTGTGGAAAATATTTGACAAAAAAAATGAAGTGGAAAGTTGTGAATAACTAGAGAATGTGATAGAATTTGTAAGAAATGTGGAATGAAATGAGTGTGGAAATAATTGAAGAAATTTTGAGGTATTTTTATAATAATAAAAAAAGAATTTAAATACATTTAAAAAGTTAAAATGAAAAAGAAAATTAACGTCTAACTAACATCAGCACGCACAACCTTTAGATGTGCAATTGCACGAGATGTTCCATGCACATGCCCATGTGTGATTTTCTTCTTGGACAGCACATGCGCTGGGCTCACAAAAAAATTTGGCATGGGCTATAGCTAGGCTACGAGTGGCATGGGAGGAGAGCTAATGGGCTAAATGTGGCCCTCCAAATTTGGCCAAATATTTTTTTTATAGCCCATGATTGAAGATGGGTTTTACATATTTTAGGACTACATTTGGCCTATGCCCATGACTTGAGGTGGCCTACAATGTATGAAATTGTATAACTTTATGCATTTTTAAGTTAATATTGGGCCATATAGGTATTATATTTTTTTGGACAAACTACAGTAAACCCCCCAATGTCACACCCCGGACCGGCTCCGCCGTAGCGCGATATTGTCCGCTTTGGGCCTGGCTACATTCTCACCAGCCCGCACGGTTTTGTTTCTGGGAGCTCATGAAGCAACTTCCCAGGGTGGTCACCCATCCTGGGATTGCTCCAACCTCCAACTCGCTTAACTTCGGAGTTCCTACGAACCCGAAGCCAGTGAGCTCCCAAAAGGCCTCACCAAGGTCAGAGTGGCGCAGCGGACTACCCAAACTCTACCAAGCATGATATTGTCCTCTTTGGGCTGGGCCGACGCCCCCCCTCAAGGTTTTGTTCCTGGGCCTGGCTACGTTCTCACCAGCGCCCAGAAGGCCTCACGCTATGAGGATGCGAGGTGTGCCATATAAGGCACATCACCCCCTCTCCGTTTGGTCGATGTGGGATCTTACAATCCACCCCCCTTAAGGAGTCCGACGTCCTCGTCGGCACACTCGCACCACACGGCAGAGTGGCTCTGATACCAAATTGTCACACCCCGGACCGGCTCCACCGTAGCGCGATATTTTTCGCTTTGGGCCTGGCTACATTCTCACCAGCCCGCACGGTTTTGTTTCTGGGAGCTCACGAAGCAACTTCCCAGGGTGGTCACCCATCCTGGGATTGCTCCAGCCTCCAACTCGCTTAACTTTGGAGTTCTTACGAACCCAAAGCCAGTGAGCTCCCAAAAGGCCTCACCAAGGTCAGAGTGGCGCAGCGGACTGGACCCAACTCTACCAAGCATGATATTGTCCTCTTTGGGCTGGGCCGACGCCCCCCCTCAAGGTTTTGTTCCTGGGCCTGGCTACGTTCTCACCATCGCCCAGAAGGCCTCACCAAGGTCAGAGTGGCGCAGCGGACTGGACCCAACTCTACCAAGCATGATATTGTCCTCTTTGGGCTGGGCCGACGCCCCCCTCAAGGTTTTGTTCCTGGGCCTGGCTACGTTCTCACCAGCGCCCAGAAGGCCTCACGCTATGAGGATGCGAGGTGTGCCATATAAGGCACATCACCCCCTCTCCGTTTGGTCGATGTGGGATCTTACACCCAACCTATAGGGTCATTTATGAGTGCATACCCGATTTTAGGGACATTTACCAGTACATACTCAACATCGCGGAAAACCTACAATTTGCCCCCTCTGTTCGCGAGATCGTCAGAAAATCTGTTATCCGCCTACGTGGCATTTGTGGGACCCTTTTTTTTTTTAAAAAACTGACGTGGTCTCCACATAAGACATAAAATTAAGAAAATAAATGAAAAAACAATTTAAAAAATCTAAAAACCGAAAAAAAAAACCTCATATTCTCTCTCTCTCTCTCTCTCTCTCTCTCTCTCTCTCTGTGGCTTGATATGGGCCAACGTTTGGCCAACGTCTTTGTCAAAGTTGGAATTGAGTCTCTGCTCTTGTTCGTCCCCTTCGTCTGTAAGTTCTGGTACAGAGCGAGCCAGAACCTCGTGTGCTGGGAACGCCTTGTCTTCCCAGACAGCGAAGAAGAAGCTACAAACGATCCATGGAGCCTTGACGACTATGCCGCCAATCTTCCATGGACCTACGCCAATCGCATCGAAGGCCAGTCCTTCAATTACTTCACGAGGAGATTCGTGCGCGAGTTTGAAATCGACTACAGCCGTTTCCCAATCCGTAGCTTTATCAAAATGGTCATCAATCACAGCTGCAACAACGCTAAGTTTCTGAAAATCCCCGAGATTTGCAGCTACTATGTGAACGCCATTGAAAAAATACTGGAGCGAGATAGTCAGATTTGAGTTGGAGAGAGTCAGATCTAATGACGGTGGGGCGAAGCTGGGGGAAGGGTGGGTTGGAGGTCTCGCGTGTTCTTATTTCCCCTCAAACTCTCTTTCGGCCACCACTCTCTTGTTTCCGTCTCACACTCAGTCGTCTTTGCTCTCATCTGCCATTGAGGCTTTGCTGCAGAAGCTCTCTTTATTCAGTCTTAGACGGTGACTTTTTTCAAACTCTCTCTCTCTCTCTCTCTCTCTCTCTCTCTCTCTCTCTTTCTCTCTCTATTCATATGGGTGTGCTTCAATTTCTTCTCAATTTTAGCCAAACATATAGTTGATTGAATCTGGATATTTTTAGTGCATATCTTTGAATTGTGCTAGCAGTTCTTGTAGATTGAGACAAGTTTTATCGACCTTGGTAATGAATTTTATGTCTTGCAGATAAATCATGTCTTCCTCGCTTTTTGTTTAATTCAAATTTTTTTTTCCCCTCCAATTCGTCTTCATCATCTTAATTGGCAGTGATTTTTTTGGGCGGTAGCTGGATTGATGGGTTTTGGGAGATGGCTAGGCGGTTACGCGACGACGGGAGAGTGGTGTGGTACATGGGTTTGTTTGGACTGGAGGAGCGGGGTGGGGGAGGGAGAGAGGGTTGGCTAGGTTGGAGGAGAGAGATGAGAATTTATTATTATTATTTGGGAAATGCTAGCAACCTTCCCTCCAACTTTCTCCTTTGGACCTTCTTCATTTTTCTCATGACATGTGTCACTTTCCTTCATTTAAAACAATATAACTAATGCATCAAACAAGCTAACATTTGTTTTCCAAGTTTACCCTTATTAAATTTTTTCTCCTTTAATTTGTTCAAAAACAATTTTACAACTCTCTTACTATATGTAAAAAATTAAATAATAAAAAATGTCAGTTTAAAAAAAAGAAAATGTCTATTTTTTTAGAGATAAAACTTTTTTTTTTTTTTGAGGTCCTTTCCTATTGAAAGAGGCGATAACATATTAAACTCACACACACAACACGGATGCTAGGACTTGAACCTAAGACCTTGCCTGAAGGAGTAAATACTCTAAACCACTACACTAGCGGGTCCTTTGTACATCTATTTTGTTTTAAACACAAAAGAATGACCTAGAAAAAAACACTCAATAGAAAGATCACATTTTTATACCCAAAAAAAAAAGACTTTCTTTAAAAGGAAGTTCATTAATTGCATTTTTTTTTATACTACTAAATAGAGTTAAAGAGCATTTTCAGTGACAACTAAATATATATATATATATATATATATAAAACCCCAAATAATCAGATTCCATAGGAAGTTCATAGTTTTATTTATATTTATTTATATCCCTTGCTGCCTTTGGAGTCTGATTATTTGAAAAATAAAATTTCCTAAAATTCTGGCATACCAAATTTTCTTTTGAAACCAATGTCTCTCCTTACTCCCTTTGGAATCTTTCAGCCAACAAAAAATAGAACTAACGTTTTTTCTTATTTAATTTTTAAGTCTTATTTGAATGTCTCATTGCCTTTAGAGTCTTTAAAAAAAACGTTTTTTCTTAATTAATTTTTAACAAGGCGGTAAGAAGTTTGTATTAAAAAAAAGGATAAATTAAAGAAAATAGTAAAATTAATATATTTAATAAGGGTAAAATGGGAAAACTAATGATAGCTTGTTTGATGCATTAATTACATTGTTTTAAGTGTAAGGAAATGAACACATGTCATGAAAAAAATGGAAAAAGTCCAAAAGAGAAGGTTGGAGAGAATGTTGCTATCATTCCCATTATTATTCATTCTTTATGATTGTAATATGATTTAAAAGTTATTTTTAACATGTACATAATTTTTTATTTGTTTTTTGTCTACTTGGAAGTCCACGTCATCAAACAAAGGGGTCCTACTTTTGTCACGTCAGCATTTAACAGATTCATTAACAGTTTGGTTGACGGAGGGGGGCAAATTGTAGATTTTTCACGACGTTGAGTATGTACTCATAAATGTTCCCAAAATTGTAGAAAATCTCCCTGAGCTATAACCTACTTTGGAGCCCAATTGAACAAATACCTTGGTGCTAAAATGCACTACAACGCTTTTTGAGGTGAACACTTATATGCCTTTCTGTGCAAATTTTTGAACACCTCTACAAGTTATTCTCAAAGAAAAACAAAAGCAAACACAAATTCTTCAGCTTCATGCCCTTCAATGGCTTTCTGGATCCCTCCATCAAAATGCCAGTTAACGATTACTCTTCAGCAATAAATTGTTAAATTTGATGGAAGGAATTGAATTTTACCGGTGAACTAATGAAAAGGTTGTCGCGCGATTCATGAAAAGAATTGTTGATAGAAATTGTATTGAGGTGGCCATAATTGGAAATGTCTTAATCTAAAGTTCCGTTTGATTCGCAGATTGAATTTCCAGTACAATTTTGCCTTAACTCCGCGAAAGAATTGATGCTATCAAAAAGGTCCACGTGCATTTAATGTTGATATGAGAAACAGCTGTAATGCTTCGTGTACTTTGCTTACCAAAGAAAACACTAGATGGACTTTGTTGCTAGGTACCTAGCTTTATTATTATTAGAAAAGACAGTCCAATGCAAAGACATTATTATTAGAATTTAAAAAGTTAGGCCGTTAATAATAATAATAATAATAATAATAATAATAATAATAATAATAGTAGTGTGATTTAACATTGGGTGGTAGTGGTAGATGAGATTATGATTATATTATAAGCAGTTGAGTTGTTAATTATCATATACTAATGTTTTATTTGTTAGTATAGCATAAGTAGGTGGTTCACTGGAATGAATATTGTTTAGTTTGTTTGGTATGTGATGTGATGATGCAATGCAACAGCAGAAGCAAATGGTCAGGGGGTCTTTGGGGTCTGGGGTTCTGGCGGGGGAGGGGACGGTGGAGTTGGCGGAACCAGAACACCTACTCCTCTTCAGCGCCAGTGTCCTAATCATAACTGTTTTCGTTGTTTGCCAGCACTCTCCTCTTCCGCCACCTAATTAGCAATTATAATTGTGTCTTTGTGTCTTGAAAAACTCGTCTGAACATGACATGTGGTTATTGACTGGAGCAAAACAAGTGATATCTTTCTCCAGTGTGTCGGTAATTCTTTTTCTTTTATATTTATTTATAAATAATAATCATATCTCTGAAGAGATAGTAAATAAATAAATAAATAAATAAATAATCGTTGCTGCTCATGATTCATTATTATTATTCATATGTCACCAAGAAAAGGAATCATGATGATATTCAATGTTCATCATTATTGTTGTTTTGTATTGCCCTGTTCAACCCGTCTCCGTGGGTTGTCGTCCCCGCCGGTCCCACAATCTCATTCATTCTTTACTAATTTAATTCTCTTCCCTTCCCTTCCCTTCCCTTCCCCTTATGCTCATAGATCCCACTCCCCGCCATATCTTCTGGTGTGGTGGATCATCTAATTTTTTATTTTTTATTTAGTCCGTGGAGTGGAAGGTTTTGTTGTCTACTTGTTTATCTTTAGGCTACTCAATCTCGTGCAATGTCAGCTTGTTGACTACTTGTTCGTTTCTTCTTCATCTTCGTCTTCTTCATTTTTCTTCTATAAGATACAAAGAAAAATAAATGATGATGATATACGCAAGAGCCCAAGTTTAATTATATAT
The DNA here is from genome assembly GCF_902201215.1 of Prunus dulcis. NCBI lineage: Eukaryota > Viridiplantae > Streptophyta > Magnoliopsida > Rosales > Rosaceae > Prunus > Prunus dulcis. The sequence goes on along the minus strand of NC_047654.1, from coordinate 69,501 downwards.
ATTTCTGGAAATACAGGTCCTTTCTTACTTGGGTTTCAAGTGTCCAGCACCACTTCACCAGGAGAACAGGTAATTTTATTAATTGATTAATGCTGCTCCACTTTCCAATTCATTGTCCAATTTGTAATCTCATTCTCCAATTTTGCCCTCTCTTTCTTCTAAATTTGTTGCCTTTTTTTAATGCTAACTAGTCTCTCTCTCTCTCTCTCTCTCTCTCTCTCTCTCTCTCTCTCTCTCTCTCTCTCTCAGATTGTTACTCAGAAAGACTTGTTTCTTTTCATACTCTCTAACAGACGGAGACAGAAGATGCTGGCTGTGAATTGCAGCTCTTCCTCTTCCACTTGTCCTCCTCCTCCACCATTGGGCTCCCATTTAAGGTAAAACAAAATTACAGGATTTTACAGGTTTGATTGAGTCTTTTCTGTTCTGGAATTAATTAATTAATGTTGTTTTGGTTTGGTGAAATTGCAGCGGACCTGACAATGGGGTTCTAGTTAACATGTCACCTACACTTTTCTCCTACTTCAACCCTGTAAGTAGCGCTATTTCCCTTGCAGTTTAGGTGATTCATCTGATGCTTGTGATTCTTATTTATTGAATTCAATTGATTCAGCACACCATGTTTAGGATATGAAAGGCTTGAAAATAGGCTATATCACTAAAGAATGACCATAACAAAAAATAAACGGGGAAAAGAAAGAGTAGGCATTCATGGTTGATATTGGCCTCTAGAGCAATACTGAAACATTCTATGTATCTTTTGACACAGATTGTACAGTTGGATAGGACCTTATCTAACAAGGATTCCCTTTGTTGTGACTCCGAGGAGGCACTGGGTTGTACTATCATCAACTCTTTTGCTTCCACACCAAAGGTTTGTTTGTTTGTTTGTTTGTTTTTTTTTTTTTTTCCGTACGCATCTCTGTTGGCTGTAGTGAATTTCAGCAGAGCAGTTTACTAGTTTCTCTCTGCAGTGATTTTTTACTCCAACTACCATTCCCAAGTCATTCCTGACACCTTTTAGTTTTCCTATTGTTTCAAATATAATGCATTCATATTCTAACAAATGTTGTTAGTTTGCTTTAATTTTTACATTCGGCAATAGTTTGTTTGTTTTGATTTGTATTTTGGCTTTTCGGCTCTGAAACAGTCTTCCACGGAGCTGAAGGAGGAGATTGCCACGCTTGAGCTTGAAATTATGCATTTAGAACGTCATCTTCTTTCACTATATAGAACCACTTTTCAAGGATGTGCCTTGCCGAGTACCCCAGAAAGCCATTTACAATTTAAGACGGGACACTCCAAATTGGAGCTGCAAGTGCACAGAGGTGGATTGGTCCATCATGATCAAACTTCCCCTGCACATCGCCGGGTCAGCTCAGATAATTGGAATAGTGCCACCAGCATAAAAGCCCCATCTAACTGGGTAAATTGCCTGCTAATCTAGATTAGATTTAGATATTAATTTGTTCATACACATTTAAATTTCTTTTTTGAGGGGCTAAAGGGGAGTTTACATTATTGTGCCTATTTATTTTCTCCCTAGCTATCATTTGTTTATAATTAAAATTTATGCATTTGCAGGACCGGAAAATTAATTCTCGTCATCGCAGCCTAGCTGATCATCTTGGTGAGACTCGCAATGATAGTACCCTTAATACTCCAGATAGACTTTCTGAAGATATCATAAGATGCATCTCTTCTATATACTGCAAACTTGCCAATCCCCAAACCCACACATGCCCGTCAGCGTCGCCTGCTTCCTCCTTGTCCTCCTCAAGTATATTTTCTTCTAAGAATCCTTGTGATAGTTGGAGTCCACATTGCAATGAGGATGCTACAATGCATCATCAAGGGTTGAAAGAAAACAGTGGACCCTATGCCACAATGATAGAAGTGTTGAAGATATGTTTAGACGATGACAGCTTCAATTATGCTGCTATGATGCTGCAAAATTTCAGGTTGTGCACATGTACCTCAACATGAAATTTATATATATTTTTCCTTATGGTAAAACTAGGTTGGTATAACCTTAAAATTTTTGTTGGTTTGATCATTAGAAAATAAGAAAAAAGAAAAGGGGAAAAATATATTTTGTGGTTGTGATTTCAAAACTTCTTTATATTTGTGATTCTTTCAAATGTGACAAGCTTCAATGCTTTATAGGTCATTGGTGAGAAGTCTAGAGAAGGTTGATGTCCTAAAGATGAAGCGTGAGGAGAAGCTTGTGTTCTGGATTAACATTCACAATGCCTTGGTGATGCATGTATGGCTCCAGATGTTCAAACTATATACCTTTTTTTTTTTTTTTTTTTTTTCTTTCCATTATATATTTCTCTGTACAATAAAACTTTGGTTCATAACTTCATATTGAAAACTTTTACACTGAAGTTGACTTGTTCTATAGGCATATGGTTATTTGAAATGTCAAGAAAGTCATGGTATTTGCTTAACTATTCAAAGAATATTACATAATGATAAAAACTGCAAGAAGATATTCTTCATAGGTGTAAATGCATGTCTGGTGAGGCTTATGACATTTCTTTTGCAGGCATACCTGGCATATGGAACTCACAGCCGTGTGAAAAGTACTTCAATTTTAAAGGTAAAAGTCCCATCCTATAGCATACTGTGATTAAAATGATATATGGGGCTCACCAGTAAACACACTTGTTGTGTCCTTTAAATCCCATTTTCAGGCAGCATACAATATAGGTGGACATTGCATAAATGCGTATATCATACAGAGCTCCATATTAGGAATTCGAGCACACCACTCAGCACCGGTATGCACTGTTCTCTGAAACCCTACTTACCTCATACGGTCTGCATGCTTTATGAATCTTAACACATCCCGTAAGCCAATCATGAGATTTTATGACTGCTAGTTGAGTAGTACTGAAAAAGTTTTGGTGATTCTATGCTCTTGAAAATATCAGGCCTCTGAGCTAGAATTAGTGTGCTCTTCTGCAACACCATTGTGAACAAAGGGCCAAGAAACTCTAAAATTACGTGCCTATTAATATCCTTACTGAGTGTTTGAGCATCGTCATTTTGGACGTGCCTTTTGGTATCCTTATGGATAACTGAATAGCATGCCATTATCCTCAAGGAGCTTTCAATTATAATATGTCGAGTAACCATCATTTGAAGCTAATTGGATGCCTATCCAGCAATTCACAATTTCATTGGCCATGCTGGGAACAATTTCACTTTATAATGCCTTTCTTCATCCTATGTAAATGCAGTGGCTACAAACGTTGTTCCATTCCGGAAGGAAGTTGAAGACAGGGAGCATTAGACATGCATACTCGTTAGAATACCCTGAGCCACTAGTCCATTTTGCTCTATGTTCAGGGGCGTACTCTGACCCGGCGGTATCAGTTTTCTCCTGTTGAAACTATTTTTCAGTGACATTTGTATATAAAAAAATAGTTGTGGCTTTTTCTATGCATCTATTTCTAGCTTTGTCTGAAGTTGTGCCGCTTTACTGGATGCAGGTTCGAGCATACAGAGCAAAGAGCATATTTCAGGACCTGAAACTTGCTAAAAAAGAATTCATTCAAGCTAATGTCTATATGTACAAGGAGACAAAGCTTTTCCTCCCAAAAATTCTTTACTACTTTGCAAAAGACATGTCACTGGGTATGCTAGGGCTCTTGGAGGAAATAAATGATTGTCTCTCAGACATTCAAAAGAAAGCTATCAGAAGCTGCATGGCAGGAAAGCTTGACAAGTACATACAATGGCTACCTCAAAGTTCAACCTTTCGGTATGTAATCCATGAGGAATTAGCCAACGTAAAATTAACTTTCTAATTCTTCAGTGTGAAAGAGAGGAGCAAGGAAGTGTTTGTTTCTGATAGGAGCCACAAATAAAGGGCAAATGTTAATCTGTACAGAGTTGGATTGAGGAAATTAAGTACAGAATATTCTTCACCATCCACTTAAATTGAATCACTTTGTTCTAAATAAAGTGTTCTAAGAATGCTTTGTGGTTATGGATAGCCTTTTGGATTTTGGGCAGAATCATGCAGCAAAAACCAATAGCCGACCATTTCCAAGGACCGAAAGAACCTCTCCATCCTTCCAGAGATTGTTGTGGACTGGAGAGGAGAGGGTTGTGGTTGCTGCTGTTGACTGGCGTTTGCTGGCGAATCATGGTTGAAAATAGTTTTTCAGACTCGTCTATGGACAAAGTTTTTTTTTTTTTCTTTTTCTTTTTCTGTGGGTCCTTTTTTGATCTGGTACAAAGTAAACTTATAAAAGTGTTGTAGCTCAAGTAGTTAAAAGCATTTATTTATTTACCCGAGGTCCTAGGTTTGATTCCCCGTCCCCAATATCGTTTGTATTAAAAAAGAAAAAAAAAGGATCATGCTAAGGAGACGACATTATCAGACAACCTTGTAAACCAACTCTCTAATAAAGATAGAACCTACCAATACAATGGGTCTCACCTCTATTATAAATGCGGTATCCCTAGAATTTTCCAAAAAACTAAAAAGTTATACGATTATAATTGTTGGGAGTTGGCCAGCCTGTGTAATACTAATATCCAATATATGGTTGCAGCATTCTTCTCTGTGCACTCCGTTGAATCGGCCGACTCTCTTTGAATCCAAATTTGTAGCACAACTGCCCCCCTCCGTCAGTTACGTTTACCCTGACCATGAGTGAGTCTAGTCTAACATAAAATCTCATGTATAATAAATAATAAATATATATATAATTAAACTTGCTAATTAAGATTATTTACACAAAACAAGAGCATCAAAAGAAAGAGTACGCTTGCTTCTTCATTAGCAATGGTAATTACGTCTGTTCATTTCTGTTTACTGGATCTCAAACATTTTCATTGCTACGCTACGCATGATTTCTTTAACCAATTAATCCCACTATAATATTATTAATTTGTCAAAAGCATTTGCTTTAATTAGTTCTTGAATGAATCCATATGGATAAGTAGTTTAACAGCTTCGATCCGCTTTTTGAATTGTTCCAGATTCATTTTGTCATTCTTGTTAGTCGACAAGGAAAAGTGAGGCTGACCAAATGGTTTTCACCCTATACCCAGAAGGAACGATCTAAGGTACCAGTCACTTCACTTCCAACGATGTCTCCTTATGAAATTAGATAGACTTTTTCTTAGTTTGCAAGTGGGCAATTCTTTTCTAGGCGTTTTCAGCTAACTAGAAATACTTCTGGATGGGAAATGACCTAGACTTGGATGGGAAATGATTGTCTAAACCACGGCGGTTGACTAGACGTCGGTTTTAGAACTTAAACCACGACGCGGCCGGAAAAACAAAATGTTAAAAGTACTTGTAGGTGGTAAAATTGGCTATAAGATTCTTAAACAGGTCATTGTGTCGTCAATCCTACATATCGTGTGACGGTGTTGGCATAGATTTTGTATTTATCTTGGTGTGGAAATGTTCCTGCTTTATATATAATGCATTGCTTTTGCAAATTTTGTGAGAAAAAGGTAATGCGGGAACTGAGTGGCATAATACTCAATCGGGGCCCCAAGTTGTGCAACTTTGTGGAGTGGAGGGGGTTTAAAGTTGTGTATAAAAGGTACAAGATTACTGTTTTTCCCTAGCTACTCACACATTTAATTAGTCCTTAATTAATTTGAAAATCAAAGCTGCACATTGTAATATTGTTCTTGAAGATTCATAATTGTTTTGTTTTTTTCCTACGGATTATCATGCTCAGATATGCCAGCCTCTATTTCTGCATGTGTGTTGACCAGAACGATAACGAACTGGAGACCCTTGAAATAATTCACCATTATGTTGAGATACTGGATCGCTATTTCGGCAGCGTGAGCTTTATTAACTTTGCTCTTGCAACAAATAAAAGATTTTTTTTACTATTAGTGATCTTGGGATGAATTCAATTGATTTAACTATGCCATGCTTAATTCTTCTTGTTAAATAGGTTTGTGAGCTAGACTTGATTTTTAACTTTCATAAGGTATTCCTTTTATCCTTCTTTATATCCCCTTTAATTGGCTTATGTATTTCCTAACTTTAATGGAGGTTGGTATATTTGCAGGCTTACTATATATTGGATGAGCTTCTGCTTGCTGGCGAGCTTCAAGAGTCAAGCAAGAGAACAGTCGGGCGGATGATAGCTACGCATGTATATACTATAACATTCCAATTTTCTCATATTACAGTGGATGTATGGACGTTGTTACCGTACAGACGCCATTGTAAACATAAAGGAAAGTATGGAGGAACAATAAAAAAATACATGGTGTCCGCACAATAATAACGTACAGACATTCGTAATATGTGTGTGTGTATTTTGATAACTCGGGTTTCATACATAACAGGATCGATTTGTGGAGGTTGCTAAAGAGGAGGCGAGTTCAATAGGCACTTTCATCGCACAAGTCCGCATGTAGGAGAGGAGATTGATTCATATTAAATGCACAAATATTGCTATGAGTTCTACATTACTTGATTAGAAATTCGGAACTGCATGCCCCAACCTTCCTTTGGCAATTGCCGTTTGACAGATCCGAATGTTGCTTTTATATTATAGCTCCAACGCTGGAGACATTGTATTTAACCCTACACCATGTCAGTTCAAATCTCTCCCCTACCCCTTTGGCCTCCTGTATACTTACTACACATGCTGCTTTATATTCTCTTATACACTTGATTACTGTCTAGTAACGAGAATAAAGGGGCACAACTTTGCATCCATATCTTCGCTAAAATATGAATATAGTTTGAATACTTTGGGTTGGATTTTATTCTTCTCCATAAGGAGGTATATATAGGAGTTTATATGAGTGTTTTACAAGGAATTAGATACAGTAAAGAATTAGGAAAATATCTCATAATTGTACAATGATTTATCACTTATATAAAAATAGGAAAGTAAATCCCTTAATTAATCAAGGAAACTTCCTTGATTAATTAGGAGACTCACGTCAACACTCCTCCTCAAGTTGGTGCATATATGTCACCAATGCCCAATTTGGTAAGTGAGTTATGAAATACTCTTCAACAAACAGCTTTGGTTAAGATATCTGCCAGTTGATCTTCTGATTTTACGAATAGTAGGCGGATGATATTTTTCTCAATTTTTTCTTTGATAAAATGTCTATCCACCTCAACATGTTTGGTTCGATCATGTTGAACTGGATTATAGGCAATATCGATAGCTAACTTCTTGTCACAATGCAACTCCATTGGCTTTTCTGGCTTGAAGCCCAATTCTATCAAGAGTCTTTTGATCCACAATAATTCACAAACTTCGTGAGCCATTCCTCGATACTCTGCTTCTGCACTAGACCAAGAAACCACATTTTGCTTTTTACTCCGCCAAGTGACTAGGTTACCTCCCACAAATGTAAAGTAACTTGAAGTAGAGCGTCTATCTGTAATGGAACCAGCCCAATCAGCATCTGTGTATCCAACAACTTCAAGATCTCCATTTTTTGAGAACATTAATCCTTTCTCAGAGGTTGACTTTAAGTATCTTAAGATCCAATCAACTGCATTCCTATGAGAAACATTGGGCGAATGCATAAACTGACTAACCACACTCACAGCATATGCAATATCTGGTCTTGTGTGTACCAGGTATATCAACCTTCCAACAAGGCGTTGGTACTGTTCCTTATTGGTTGGTTCTTGGTCCATGTCTTCACACAACTTGTGATTCATCTCAATGGGTGTGTCAGTAGGCTTACATCCAAGCATTCTTGTTTCAGTGAGTAGATCCATTACATACTTCCTTTGAGACAGAAATATACCAATTTTTGATCTTGCTACTTCGATTCCGAGAAAGTACTTCAGATCACCTAAATCCTTCATCTCAAATTCCTGAGACAAATACTTTTGCAACTTCAGTTGCTCTTCTGAGTCATTTCTAGTTACGATTATGTCATCTACATAACAATCAATGCAGTAAGTTTTCCTTCATCATGTTTCAAGAACAAGGTGTGATCTAAATTACTTTGTGAATATTCGAAATTCTTCATAGATTTAGTAAATCTGCCAAACCATGTCCTGGGAGATTGCTTTAACCTATATAATGACTTTCTAATCTTGCAAACTTGATTTTTCTTGTCAGGAGCTGAATTACATCCTGGGGTAAGTCCATATATACTTCTTCTTCCAAGTCTCCATGTAAGAATGCATTTTTGACATCAAACTGATGTAGTGGCCAATTGAGATTTGCTGTTAGAGACAATATGACTATAATAGTTTTAATCTTGGCTACTGGGGCAAAGGTCTCCTCGTAGTCTATCCCATATATTTGTGTGTACCCCTTTGCCACCAAACTAGCTTTATATCTTTGAACAGATCCATCTGCTTTGAGTTTCACAGTATAAATCCACCTACATCCTACTGTCTTCTTTCCATGAGGTAAGGGCACGAGTTTCCATGTGACATTCTTTTGGAAAGCTCGCATTTCTTTATTCATAGCTTCTTTCCATTTTGGGTCTTCTAGTACTTCAGTTACACTGTTGGGGACAGATATGTCAACCAACTGCTTCACATAGTGCACACGTGACTCTAATAATATGCTGAGAGATATATAATTATTGATGGGGTATTTCCCTTTGGCTTTAAGATATGCTTCATATTGTACTCGAGGTTTACCACGGTTTTTCCTTTCTAGAAGCTGATATGTAGGCTCTGTGCCTTCTAAAATCAAATCATCATGGGATATTTCATTAGTGTTATCAGTTTCAGGAAAAGATGTTACCTGAATGGCTTCCTCAGCAGGTGATTGGTTCGGTATCGGAGCTGAAGCGGGCAAAATCTCATAAAACGGTTTAATTTCCTCTCCTGATTTTGACAGCGTGGAGACAACTGATCAGTTTTCTCTGGCGACCGGTGGTTGTCTGCTGGCGGCCGGTTGTTTTGAAGTATGTTCTCTGTAGTTGAAGAACTAAGGGGGGCGACCGGTTGCTTTCCACTGGCGACCGGTCAGTTTGATGTAGAGTGACGTCTTGGGGAAAAAAATTGAGAATTGGAGCAGTGGTGGATTCTCGATTCTCCTCATGAGCTGTTGAAAAATATAAGTCATGTTCCCAAAACACAACATCTATGGAGGTAAAGACCTTTTGACTAGGAGGATGAAAACACCAGTATCCTTTCTTATGAGGTGCATAGCCAATGAAAACACATTTTTCAGCTCGAGGATCCAATTTGTTTCGTTGGTGATCATATAAGTAGACAAATACAACACAGCAAAAAATTTGGGGTTCTAGGTTCGGGGTGGGAGGTGTTTGGATATGGTGGTGAAGTGTTTGAAGTGGTGTTTGGAAATTTAGGATACTAGAAGGAATCCGATTGATAAGGTATGCTGCAGAGACGACTGCTTCGCCCCAAAAGGATCGTGGCATATTGGAATCAAAGAGAGAGACACGAACGACTTCCAATAAGTGTCAGTTCTTTCTTTTAGCCACCCCATTCTGTTGGGGAGTGTAAGGGCATGAGCGCTGATGTATGATGTCATGATCTTGTAAGAACTGGTTAAGATCATGGTTGAGAAATTCTCCGCCATTGTCAGAATGAAGAACCTGAATTCTGGCATGAAACTGAGTCTCCACCATTTGATAAAATTATTAAAACCTGGAACTGACTTCCCCTTCAGTTTTGAGAAGGGAAACTCAAGTTATGCGTGTACAATCATCTATAAACATGACAAACTATGCTTACCAATTTGAGCAGGTCTCCAAACATCAGAATGAACAAGAGAAAACGGAACCAAACTCTTATTTGAACTTAATGGGAACGGGATACGATGACTCTTAGCCAATTCACATGTATCACACTGGAAGCTGGAAACATCAGGACTAGAAAATAATGATGGAAACAACTTCTTAAGATAACCGAACGAGGCATGCCCAAGACGTTTATGCCATAACCAAATTTTGTCTCTCTCCTCCTCAGAACGAGTTCCACTGGTTCTGAAAACTTGACCAACCTTGACCTCATTATCTGGTGCCCAGTCCAAGTAGTAGAGTTTGCCTCGTCGAGTACCACAACCAATCGTCTTTCCTGTGAGGATGTCCTAAAAAACCCAATGATTCGGCCAAAATGTTACGGTACATCCCAAAGTAGTAGTAAGTTGTGCAACAGATAACAAGTTATGGTCCAAAGATGAAACAAGTAATACAGAATCTAGATGTAGGGAAGTAGAGAGAGATATAGAGCCCTCCCCAACCACAGAGGATGTGATACCATTGGCATTAGACACCGCCAACAGAGTGGATGATTTGCGACTAATAAGTTGGCTAGGATCAAAAGTCATGTGATTCGTAGCACCCGAGTCGATAATCCATGCTGATTTTTGAGATGACGTATGAAAAGTAGAACCTTTGGTGGTGGCGATAGAAGCATGAGTCCGAGTAGCCGGATCAGCAGAATTGATCACATGCTTCTTTGAGTCTGCAATAAGGGGGAGAATCGTAGGGGTTCTTGACATTGCAGCGGATGTAAGATGTGATATGAGAATGTGAGAAATTGTGATTTGTGGAATTTGATTTGAGGAATTTGATGTATTAATTTAATGTAGGAATTTGATTTGAGAGGTATGTGTATAAGATTTGAAGGTATGATTTGAGGACTTTAGATTTGAGGGATTTGGATTTGGGAAAAAAATATGATGAATTTGATTTAGGGTTTTAGATTTGAATATAAGAAATTTGATATAAGAGTTTAGAGACAACCTAGGATCGATTGCTCTGATACCATGCTAAAATATGAATATGGTTTGAATACTTTGGGTTGAGTTTTATTATTCTCCATAAAGAGGTATATATAGGAGTTTACATGAGGGTTTTACAAGGAATTAGATACAATAAAGAATTAGGAAAGTATCTCCTAATTCTCCTTGATTAATTAGGAGACTCACATCAACAATCTTTAATTAAACATTTTTTTTTTTTGCACTTCTGCACATATGTTCATAGAATAATTTTTTATAGTTTTTTTAAATAAATAAGTCCATTTTAGCATGACATATTATACAAAAACTCATATAGAATCAACTAGAAAATGACAAGTGGTTACTTTTGGATTTTTCTCTCCAAATAGGCTCCCTAAGGATTTTTATATAATATATCATGTTAGAATGTGCCTATTCATGCAAAGCCCAAAATTTTAAGTTAGAATGATGTAAACATCATCATTCCCAGGGTTTCCTTCATTCACAGTGAGGATGTTCTCATTTTTCTTACATCTAAATGTCCTTTTCAATAACTGTCTATCTTTTAGATATTATCATTTATTCAAAAAATCACTTCACTCAAAAATTATTTGACCAATCAATTATGTGGCATACACCACGTCACTAATACTAAATTAATAAAATGGTGATGGTTAGGTATTTCGTTTAGTAGAGAAATTATAAAAAGCAATAATGTTTATTTTAACAAAAAGTCACCACTGCCTATACTACCGTTGTTGCGCCCCCTGCCACACCACCATGGTACCCATCTCTCGAACATCTTGGCTTTCCACATTAATTAGAAGCCTAAGGCCATGAGAGCGGATCTTCAAGAGTTGTAATCTAAAAATAAGATAAACTCCTCCCACTTGAGAACTCTTAGCAAATTTATTTTTGCTTGTAACATTTAATCTCAAAATTCAATACTATATCATCCATAAATCAACCAAATAACCTTCAGTTTCAAATTTTCTTATCGGATGGAGCACCCAAATATTCAAAAAGTAAGGATCTTGATAGGCATATTGATGTAGAACAGCTAGCAGAGGCGATCAAGGAAGAAGTGCAGTGACATGTTGGCAAGGGCAAATCAAGTACGTTGATGCTTAGTTTTTGTACCACCAATCAGAGTGCATGTAAACCCTATAGTCAACCCTTCCTCGAGGGCGTTCTTCTAGGCTTTAAACAGCACACTTTCGTAGATCTTCTTTTCCTTGCACTTGGCCCAGCGAGGTGCTGCGGTCGGTGACTTTAATCCTTTGAAAAGGAAGACAAGCAGGGATCATTGAAGAGGTGGTAATGGGGCCACCAACCACCCTCCAATACCTAAGTCAGATTCTAAAGTACTGTACTCAAGTCTGAAGGGATTTCAACTTACCTATTTAGGTGAAAAGTACTCCTTTCTATATTGGGAGTGAAGGACCTATTTTCCATCCTTTTTCAATATGGGAGTATTAAGCTTCTGATGATGTGGCATCTTCGGATTGGATGGCCGATGAGATCCTGGCGAGTGTTTATGTCCTCTTGGGATCATTGCGTGCTTTGGAAAGACACGCAGCGGGCCTCACTTCTGACATTTAAGGTTGTTATCTCTATTTTCAAATTAAAAAAACTTTGAGGTTTTCTCAATTCTGGTGGATACCAATTGACCCAAATGGTACATACTCTTATTGGGAGCACATGCAGTTGCATGTGTCAATTATATTAATGAGTTCTTTTTAATGTATGCTACTTAAATCTTATTAACCACACCTTTTGACATTACTTTCGCAAGTGGAAAGTTTTGATAAGTGACTTTCATTTAAGGGGTGTACTCTATTGAGATTTTAAAAGACTATTTAGGGATAAAAAAAGTCTTTCAGATTTAAGCAGAATATAATTACTTATAGGATTTTTTATAATGAATTTCTATAATCAAGATTTTTTACTTTTGGATTTTAAAGATTTCTATTACAAGATTGATAACATTTGAAAGGACCGCATAAATTTCTTCTGGGGTCGACATAAGATTTTTTTTAAAATAAAAAATATACCATTAAAGGGTCGTTTGGTACACCGGATTATTATGGATTGGATTAAATTCTGGGGCTGTCTTGGATTAGCTTGAATTGACTTAAACTGGATTAAGTACTGACCTACGTTTGGTGCTGCGTCGGACTAAGAAGCTGGATTGTAAAAATAGTGAAGACCTATGTTTGGTGCTGTATCGGATTAAAACAATTATTTAAATATTTAAAATTCATTATGGATTTTCACCTAAAACTAAGTAAATGCTACAAAGAAACCAATGAAACATGCATAATTTATTAAATAAAAAAATTATAATATTTTTAAAAGCTAAAACTATATTTATCTCATGCCTTTCTTCTTTTTTCTTCCTTTTTTCCCTTTTTCTTTTTCTTTTTCCTTCTCAGGGCCCCTTTCTCTTTTCTTTTTTTCTCTCTTCCTCACGATCTTACTCTCTGGTTCTCTTTTTTTTTTTCTCCAGTATTGATACAATGATATTCTTCTCATTCTCTCTCCTTTTCTATCTCCCCCTCCCAACCTTTCTCTGCCTCCTCATCATTTTCTCTCTCTTATTCCCCTTTGAAGTCACAGATTTTCATCTCGTTTGAAGTCACAAATCCCCATCTGATTTCATTAGCCATGGTCGATGGTTGATGATTTTTCATAGGGTTCAATTGGGTTTGACAGTGGTGGTTGAATTTGGTTTTGGTTCCATTGGATTTGAATTGGTGGTGGTTGATTCGAGTGGCTGGGTTTGAATTGGTGGTGGATGGTTTGAGTGACTGGGTTTGACGACTGTCTGTGGTGATTCTTGTGGTTCGGCTGGGGATATGGTGGTGAAAATTCTAGGTGAAGAAGAAGAATAAGTTGGTTATCGTCGGACTCGCTTGCTCTGTTTAGCAAGCTCGCTATTTTGTGAGCCATGTTTCAAGCTCATTATATTGAATGAGCGAGTGAGGATTAGTAGTTTTTTTGTTATTAGAATTACCAAATTGACAATATACATTTCTTTTCCTCCAAACCAAATTCACATGTACATTTCATATGTGCAAAAGTTAGAAATTTTCATATATGCCAAAGTCATCTACATGACTCAGAAATTAGAGGTTTAGTTCGCTACACACAATTCTACCATTAATACATACAAATAAACATCCACAATTTCAAAATGAAACTAATAAACCCCACAACCATGAACCATATGGCTTTAATGCTAGCAAAATGTTATACAATTTGTGGTGTTTCCAAAATGAAGCCAATCTTATCAATGCATCATTTGTGGTGTTTCCAAAAAGATAGATGCATCAAACTTAGCTAGGCCATTTCCTCAAGCATTGTCACTAAGCAACTGCTCAACAAACACTTTCTTGATATCATCATCCAAAGACATGAATATAGAGATGTTTTGTGGCTTCTCCAAAATGAGCTTTAGTGCTGCAATTTGATCTAAAGGAGAAAAAGTGTTAGAAAAAGTTAAATATGATACTTAAAGAATCAACAAAATGCAAAACGAATATGCTTGTGCATTGAAACAGCCGAGTGTTAAAATGTTGATTATTGGCTAATTTTTTATATTCAAGTTGTAAAATCAACCCCATGTGCTAGGCTGCTGATCGCTTTGATACCTGACAATTCATTCAATATGGAACCATGATATTTCTAGAAATAAGTACAACAGTTCCTAAGAAACTCATGACATAGAGTACTTTTAATTTCTCAGAATTTACCAACACAATCTAAACCATGAAATAGATGCAAATTCCGTGACACTGCTGGAATGCAGAGCACAAGCTAATAGCTATTGTTGATGCTCAAAATGGCTCGGCCACTATTTGAGTCCAACTTAGTGATTAGAGGTACTAGGTCTTCAGCGGGGAAGAGGGCTGAAGCCCTTGGGTGAAATGGATTGGTAAGACCTGCAGAAGGTAAAAAGAGGAGAAGCAACCGATTACTCTCCACACCCAACAATTTTTGGCCCAACTATTTTTGGCCTAGCTATTTTCGGCCGTGCTCTTGCCAAATGGCCTCTCACCTTTGAACAACTCAACGATCAAAATAAAAATTGCTCAAGGCACCCTTGCCGAACGGCAAGGGTTATACAAGCATGAAATAGGACGGAAAAGGGGCCATACCAAAGCACACGACCTAGCCAAGCCACCCGGATTTGCGAAGCACAAACGGTACTGCTAACATAGCCAATCACCCTTGCCGAACGGCAAGGGTCCTCCAAAACAGAAATGGTACTGCCGCAATACCTTGCCGAAGACAAATTCAGATTCGAAGCCAATCCAGCTGCTGAAGCACCCACCCAAGGCCTTGCCCAAGCTTAGATCAACAACAAACAAGCTGTGGCCAAGACCTGCCGAACGGCAAGGTCTAGCCACTCAGATTTTTGGCACACATTCAACTCTTGCTCCAGCTACCAAGACTTCCTAGCTGCCAAAGCCGACTGCCCAGCACCCTTCGACACAACTGCCGAAGCTGCTGCCCACCGTGCTCACCGCAACTGCTGCCCACAAACTGCCGCAAATTTATTCCAATCACCCTTGCCGAACGGCAAGGGTCTTCCAAGTCCAAATCGGAGCCGCTGCTTTGCCTTGCCGATGACAGAACCCAACTCGGCGCTGATGCCTTGGCTTGCCGAAGACAACCAGCCACAATCGAGGTTCGCAGCAAGATAGCCCGCACGAACTACACCCCCAGCTGCTGCCGTTCAGCACTCTCCACCTTACCGATCGGTAAGGTCCAGCTGCAATTCCAACTCCTAGATTTTCCCACTCCAAGACAAGACCTAGACCCTCGCTCGACACTCCTTGCCGAAGGAACTCCAGCCGTTTCCGGACAAAAATTATAATCTTGCCGAAGGATTCAAGCCCTAGCTATCACAAGGTGCTGAAGGGACAAAAATTTATTACCAATTTTTTGTTTCTCCCCAATGTGCCGAACGGCACTTTGTTCCTATCAAAATTTTTTATAGTCCCTTCCCCCTAAACCCTAGCCTTTCTTGCCGAAGCAAGCTTGGGTCCAAACCTAGCCTCTTGCCGAAGGCCCAACTCAAAGCCCTCAAGCTCTCTCAATATGGCCCGGCCATTCAAAAAAAAAAAAAAAAGTATAGCTGGACCCTTGCCGAACGGCAAGGGCCATGGAAACATTCTTGTGGAGTCTTCAATTCCCAAATGGCCCGGCCATTCAAAAAAAAAAAAAAAAAAAGGGCTAGACCCTTGCCGAACGGCAAGGGCCATGAAAAATTTTGGAGAATCGAAAATTTTCACAATGGCCTAGCTCCCTTGAAGGCCTAACTTCCGAGCTCAAAACAAAATAGCTAGACCCTTCCCGAATGGCAAGGGCCATGGACATATCATGGAAGAATTCGTTCCTCTCCAACATTTCAACGGACCCGGCTCCTTTGAAAGCCTGGCTCCCCTACAGACCCCAGCTCCCATCTTGTCTGCAACATGCCCAGATACCTAGGTACCCAGCTACCATGTGTTGACGCAACTCCTAGCTTGCCAACTTGGGGGACTAGGGAGTGCCCTACGGCTCCCAATGAAGCTGGAATGCTCGGTTACAATTACAAAAACTCACAAGTTCCCAACCCAGAAGTTACTTCTCGACCGCGAACTTGGGGGACTCCTGTTTACACCATAATGAACCGAGCAGTCCCAGCCACAAAGCGACTAGCACCAAGGCAACCATGCCTTCTCCCATGCCGAAGGAAGACACACTTCCGAGGTCGAACAGACCCAGCCACAAAGCGACTAGCACCAAGGCAACCATGCCTTCTCCCATGCCGAAGGAAGACACACTTCCGAGGTGCCAGACACCTGCCGAAGCTCTCAAATGCCAAACCTAATTTTCAGGACACGTGTCGCCACCACCACGGCTTGCACAAAGTCCCACATTGGAACTTTGTGCAAAGCTCCCACTTTCACTTCCCTATAAATAGGGAACAGTACCCAGGTAAAACAGAGAGCCATTCCCCTACTTTTACTGTCACTCTGCCAGATTTACTACTCGTAACTGACTTAGGCATCGGAGAGCCTTCGGCCGGCACCACACCGGTGTCTGAAGCTTAACGGTTGCTTCTCCTCTTTTTACCTTCTGCAGGTCTTACCAATCCATTTCACCCAAGGGCTTCAGCCCTCTTCCCTGCTGAAGACCTAGTACCTCTAATCACTAAGTTGGACTCAAATAGTGGCCGAGCCATTTTGAGCATCAACAGCTATGATGAATAGGAAAATGGAAAGAACTCAGTCAATTTGTTCCTTGCCGAACTATTGATTAGTAGGGATGATTTAGAAAATGAATACATTCAAACGAGGTTGTGTTTGATAGATGCAAGACTGCATTACAAATATTGACAAAAAAACAAAATAAAACAAAAGTCATATCTTGAAATTCTGGTTGTACAACCAAGTTCAGATATCTTTGTTAGTGTGATACTGTTCAAGTCCTAGCTAAGATCCCCAAGATCACCACCTCTGATTTGTTTCGTAAGAACAAATTGGAAATAAAATACCTGACTATATCAGAATGTGCAAAAGCAAGCAAAACCTGTATAAAAAGAAAAAAAAGAAAAAAAAAGAAAAAGAAAAAAAGATAGATATCATGCAATGAATGAGGTGTTGATAAAGACACAAAAGTTTTTACAGAGTTGAAACCTATATCGGGAGGTTATCAGCAACGACTACTTTTACTGGTTCACTATTAGTTTCGGGAATGGTTCTGAATTATCAATGTCCTTAAATTTCCATCCTAAAAAAGGACCAAAAACGAAGTCAAAAATAATCTTGTATTAAAGACACAAGAATAAGCATTCAAAAAATTTATTCAGATCCAACCATGAATATGTTGGAAAGCTGTAGTGTCTCAGAGTCTGTACTGTTTTGAATGTTTTTTTTTTTTTTTTTGGCAATGTTTTAAACTTCATAAAGATTTCTAGTCAGGTCTTATGGGCAGGAAGACACCTTGTTTCCTGTTTCTGTACTCTTTTCTTTTTCCTTCAATGAAAGTTTGTTTCTGGTAAAATTTATATGTTAAAAAAATCAACCGTGAATCAAATTATTTTCTGCAATTTGATGACGAAGCATCTTCACAAGAATGACACAGAATGCACCATGTATTCCTTCAACCAAGGTGCAATGTGGGCAGCCTCCACATGTGATTTAAGGTAATTTTGGCCATCATTGGGTAGTATGACAATGAGAGGTAACTGATCATCCTAAAGTCCGAAGGACTGATCTTGCACAGAAACGTAATTAATCATGTCAAGCCTCTCGACTTTCTAGAATATTAGTTGTTATGTTTGATTTCCTGATTCGAATTAAACTAGGATGTCGCCTATAGCCTCTCTAGAGCACACCAACATGGTGACATAGATGTCAAATCATCAAAGCCTTAAAGCCTTGTTCAAAGAGTTGAGTGATTAATTAATCCCTAATCCCTAGACCTACTTCTCTGCTTCAATGCAATGCCCAGAAGAAGATGGCTCAATTCAAAGACCCACATGAAATACACGAAATTAAAGCAAATTGCAATTAAACTAAAATGAATGGCTTCTGATTTTGAAATTTAAACAAGACATAAACCACACAGAACCACAATGAAACAAATCGATTACCTGCTCTGCTGAGTTTGCTTCTTCCTTCCTCCCAACAGAAATGAAACCAACACCCACACATTCCAATGCCCATTGCCCATTGCCCATTGCCCATTGCCAATGCCCCACAACTTGTATGTGTTATGCGATAATGAGCCCACCATCACCCACACTATCAGAGACACCGATTAGAGAACCGGTGACACTGAGGGGCCAATTAACATCATGTATATATATGTCCCTACAGATTCTACGAAAATTAGAGAAGAGAAGAAGAAAATAACAGAGAAAAGGAAGGAGAGATTCTCATAGCACAGTCAAAATTATTGAGGAGATTTGCAAAAATCAAAGAGATGGAAGAAGGAATAAGAGAGGTATCCAAAGGGAATGACCAGAAAAAACTTACCTGCGTCAAGATTCGAAGAAGATGAGTCGATGTTGAACGCAGGAGAGGTGGAGTTACAAAGACGGAGTCGCAGAGAAGAAGTGAACTGGAGAGAGGCGTGTTCAATATAGCGAAGGCTTATTTTGCGAACTCATTTTGAGCTTCTCTGTATAAGGAGAACGAGTGAGGCATTTTTTTTACTGTTGGGCTCTACTATCCCATTTACGTTAGTCCTCTTGCTAACCAAACATGGGCTTCATGTCTAATATAGCACAGTCCCATTTAGTGAGCCATACCAAACATGCCCTTCAAGTGCTACTTAATCCAATCCAATATAGTGAGGGGTACCAAACATGCCTTCAAAGTGATGTTGGTACATTAATCAATTTCTAAGTGTTTGGTAAATTTTTGTGTAAAAGTATTGTAAGCTGTGTATATAATGACTAAAAAGGACATTATGTTGAAATCGTTTTTCTATTCAAGTGTTTGATTAAAAGAATAAGATTTTCACTTTCACTTATATATTTTTTGTGTTAAATATGTTTTTATCACAACCTAAAAATTATTGCATAAAAAAAAATCCTAAAAATTAGTTTAATTATATAATAGATAAAGTATCATGTTGAATTAAATATTTGTTTCCAAATGCTCTAAACTATTGTTTGAAAATAAACCCAACATATTCCATTAATAAGATCACCAATTTGAGCATTAAGACTCTGGTGTTGACATGAGTCTCCTAATTAATCAAGGAGATTTATTTTCTTGATTAATTAAGGGATTTACTTTCCTATTTTATGTAGTTGACAAATCATTGTATAATTAGGAGATACTATCTTTCGAGCATCACCAGTTGGGGGGTTGGGTTGTTTTCGCTCCAGTGGAGAAAGATGTAAATCCAAATATGTATATTCAATTGATTTGTATTAATTCATTTTTATGTTATTTTTTTAATGTTTTAATTGTTTAAAATTAATTTTCTATGTGTTAAGTTTGGTTTATTTTTCCAAACAAATGGACCTAAAAAATTAAAATTTGGTGAACATATGATTTTATGACAAAATAGGTGGGTATAAACTGGTGGCCTTTCATTTTGAATGAAAAAGCATCTCCATCATTGAATTTGGAGTCGTTGGCCTTTCCTTGCAAAAATCCTAATTTTTTGACTTTTTTATATAAAAAATCTTTGAACTTTTGGATGAAGCCAGGGTATCCCCCGCACGTTGGCGAGGACTAATCCCTCGAGCTGGGTCGAACCCCATTTTGGGGTCAAGCTCTCCTAATGATGGCTGCTCCATTCACAAGGCTCGAACTTGAGACCTTGTTTAAAGGGAACAAGCTCCTTACCACTTGAACCACCAAACATTGGTAAAATCTCTGAACTTTGAGTGTGTTGGCATGACTCTTGCAACTCAAAAGAACAAAAGTGGCGAGTTGCGTTTTACTTGCGCGTGAGTAGCGAGTAAGTTAGGAAATATTGTAGCATTTCTCTTTCCTCTCTCTTACTTTCTTTGACGTGGGGCTCGCTTCTTGGATGGAAAAACAGATGTAAACTTCCATATATTTTTCCATCTCACGGTGGCATGCTATATTTGCAGCAGGATACACCCTTCCGTTGCAGTTGATTCCGGTCAAATGAGGTGTAAATGTGCTATACACCCCCTCACTGGTGATGCTCTAATTGGTTACTGTATTAATTTCCTTGTAAAGTATTCATGTAAACTCTTATATATACCTCCTTATGGAGAAGAATACAACCTAACCTAAAGTATTCAAACTATATTCATATTTTAGCATGGTATCAAAGCAATCAATCCTAGGTTGTCTCTAAACCCTCATATCAAATTTCTCATATTCAAACCCAAACCCTAAATCAAATTCCTCAAATCCAAATCCCTCAAATCTAAATCCCTCAAATCCTTTTATCAAAATCCCTAAACACATACCCTCAAATCTTATACATATACCTCTCAAATCAAATTCCTACATCAAATTCCTCCAATCAAATTCCTACTTCAAATTCCTTCAATCAAATTCCTCACATTCTCATATCACATATTACTTCCGCTGTGATGTCAGGACCCCTTACAATTCTCTCCCTCTTTGCAGACTCGCAGAAGCATGAGGTCAATCCTGCTGACTCGGCTACCCGGACTCGTGCTTCTATTGCCACCGCCAAAGGTTCTGTTTTTCATATGTCCTCTAAAAAGTCTGCATGGATTATTGACTCGAGTGCTACGAATCACATGACATTTGGTCCTGGCCAAGTTATTGGTCACAAATCATCCACTCCGTCGGTGGTATCTAATGCTAATAGTACCCCCATCTCCTGTGGTTGGAGAGGGCTCTCTACCTCTCTCTAATTCCCTACATCTGGATATCGTATTGCTTGTTCCATCCTTGGACCATAACTTGTTGTCTATTGCACAACTTACTATTACTTTGAGTTGTACTGTAATATTTTGGCCGAATCATTGTGTTTTTCAGGACATCCTCACGGGAAAGACGATTGGTTGTAATACTAGGCCAGAAAAACTCTACTCCTTGGGCTGGGCACCTTTCACAACAAGTGGAACTCGTTCTGAGCGGGAGAGAGACAAAGTTTGATTATGGCATAAACGTCTTGGACATGCCTCGTTTGGTTATCTTAAGAAGTTGCTTCCTTTATTATTTTCCAGTCTTAATGTTTCCAGCTTCTACTGTGATACCTGTGAATTGGCTAAGAGCCATTGTGTCCGATTTTCATTAAGTTCAAATAAGAGTTTGGTTTCGTTTTCTCTTGTTCATTCTAATGTTTGGGGACCTACTAAAATTACCACTCCGATAGGAGCTCAATGGTTTGTCATGCTTATAGATGATTGCACACGCATGACTTGGATTTCCCTTCTCAAAACTAAAGTTTAAGTTAGTTTAAAATTTCAACAGTTCAATAAAATGGTGGAAACACAGTTTCAGGCAAGAATCCAAGTTCTCCGCTCTGACAATGGCGGTGAATTTCTCAACCATGATCTTAACAAGTTCTCACAAGACCATAGTATCATACATCAACGATCATGCCCCTACACTCCCCAACAAAATGGAGTAGTTGAAAGAAAGAACATACATTTATTGGAAGTAGTTCGTGCCTCTCTCTTTGGTGCCAATATGCCTCAGTCTTTTTAGGGAGAAACCGTCATCTTTGCAGCATACCTCATCAATCAGATTCCCTTAAGTATCCTAAATTTCTAAACACCACTTCAAACACTTCACCACCATATCGAAATACCTCCCACCCTAAACCTGGAACCCTAGATTTTCGGTTGTGTTGTATTTGTCCACTTACATGATCACCAACGAAGCAAATTGGATCCCCGAGCCAAAAAGTGTGTTTTCATTGGCTTTGCACCTCATCAGAAAAGATACCGATGTTATCATTCTCCTAATAAGAAGGTCTATACCTCCATGGATGTTGTGTTCCGGGAACACGACATATATTTTTCAGCAGCACAGGAGGAGAATCGAGAATCCATTACTCCTAAAATTCTCGATTTTTTTCCCCATGACCCAGCTCTGCTTCAAAACGATTGGTCACTAATGGAAAACGGCCAGTCCCCCCTTTAGTTCTTTGAACATGGAGAATCTGCTTCAAAATGACGGGTTGCTAGAAGACAGCGACTGATCGCCCCCTTTTGTTCTTCGAACACGAAGAACCTACTTCAAAACGATTAGTAGCCAGAAGACAACGACCGATTGCCAATGGAAAACAATCAATCATCTCTACGCTGTGAAAATCAGGAGGAGGAAATTGAACCATTTTATGAGACTTTGCTCGCTTCAGCTCCAGTACCACACAAATCCCCTACTGAGGAAATCATTCAGGTAACATCTTTCCCTGAAACTGATAACACTAATGAAATATTTCATGATGATTTGATTTCAAAAGGCACAAAGTCTACATATCAGCTTCCAGAAAGGAAGAACCGTGGCAAACCTCGAGTGCAATATGAAGCATATCTTGAAACCAAAGGGAAATACCCCATCAATAATTATATATCTCTCAGCAGATTATCAAAGTCATGTGTGCACTATGTGAAGCAGTTGGCTGACATATCTGTCCCCAACAGTGTGACTGTAGCACTAGAAGACCCAAAATGGAAAGAAGCCATGAATGAAGAAATGCGAGCTCTCCAAAAGAATGTCACATGGGAACTCGTGCCCTTACCTTATGAAAAGAAGACAGTAGGGTGCATGTGGATCAATTGAAAGATATAAAGCTAGATTGGTGGCAAAGGGGTACACACAGAGATATGGGATAGACTACCAGGAGACCTTTCACCTAGTAGCCAAGATTAATACTATCATAGTCATATTGTCTTTAGCAGCAAATCTCGATTGGCCTTTACATAAGTTTGATGTCAAAAATGCTTTCTTACATGGAGACTTGGAAGAATAAGTATATGTGGACTTACCACCAGGATGTAATTTAGCTCGTGACAAGAAGAATCAAGTTTGCAAGCTCAGAAAGTCATTGTATGGGTTAAAGCAATCTCTGAGGACATGGTTTGGCAAATTTACTAAATCTATGAAATTTTTTGGGTATACACAGAGTAATTCAAATCACACCTTGTTCTTAAAGCATGATGAAGGAAGACTTACTGCATTGATTGTTTATGTGGATGACATAGTCGTAACTGGAAACGACATAGGAGGGCAACTGAAGTTGCAAAAGTATTTGTCTCAGGAATTTGAGATGAATGATTTAGATGATTTGAAGTACTTTGTTGGAATTGAAGTAGCAAGTTCAAAAACTGGTATATTTCTGTCTCAAAGAAAACATGTTATAAATCTACTCACTGAAACATGAATGCTTGGATGTAAGTCGGCTGACACACCTATCGAGATGAATCACAAGTTGTGTGAAAGACATGGACCAAAAACCAACCAATAAGAAACAATACCAACGCCTTGTTGGAAGATTAATATATTTGGCACACACAAGACCATATATTGCATATGTTGTTAGTGTGGTTAGTCAGTTTATGCATTTGCCCGGTGTTTCTCATAGGAATGCAGTTGATCAGATCTTAAGATACTTAAAGTCAACCCTGGGAAAGGATTAATGCTCTAAAAAAAATGGAGATCTTGAAGTTGGTCGATTTACAGATGCTGATTGGACTGGTTCCATTACAGATAAACGCTTTACGTTTGGTTACTTTACATTCGTGGGAGGTAACCTAGTCACTTGACACAGAAAAAAATAAAATGTGGTTTCTCAGTCTAGTGCAGAAGCAGAGTATCGAGGAATGGCTCAAGGAGTTTGTGGATTATTGTGAATCAGAAGACTCTTAACAGAATTGAGCTTCAAACCAAAAAAGCCAATGGAGTTGCATTGTGACAACAATTCAGCTATCGATATTGCTCATAATCCAGTTCAACATGATCGAACAAACATGTTGAGGTGCATAGACATTTCATCAAAGAAAAAATTGAGAAAAAGATCATATGCCTACAATTAGTAAAATCAGAAGATCAACTGGCAGATCTTAACAAAGGCTGTTTGTGGATGAGTATTTTATGACTCACTTACAAAGTTGGGCATTGGTGACGTATATGCACCAACTTGAGGAAGAGTGTTGACTGGAGTCTTCTAATTAATCAAGGAGATTTATTTCCTTGATCAATCAATGTATTTACTTTCCTATTTTATATAGTTGACAAATCATTGTATAATTAGGAGTCACTATCTTAATTAATTACTGTTTCTATTTCCTTGTAAAGTACTCATGTAAACTCCTATATATACCTCATTATGGAGAAGAATATTACTTAACCTAAAGTATTCAAACCATATTCATATTTTAGCATCCAATTTAATAAGATCACCAATTTATATTTTCTCAACGCTTCCCATATGGTTGAATTAGATTCGGCAACTAGTGGAGCTATTGCTAATTGAATAATTCCTTTGTTTCTCAGTAAACATGACTGGGTTTTAGCTAGTGCTTTAACTGTAGCCCTCAAACCTAAACATCCTTAACCCCAAACACCGAAGCCCTAAAACCTAAACATCCTTAACTCCAAACACGACAAGATGGTAGTGAAAGCAACAAAAACAAAAGCATAGATTAATTTTGATTTTGGCTTAACAATTTAAACAAAACTTCATCACAAATACAAGCACAAAATTCATCATAAAGCAGCAATTAAAACCCTATAAATTATAGCGAATGTGAATAATGAAATTGAGAAAAAATAACTCGCAGTACATCATTCTTATGGCTTTGCTTCGATTGATCCAACAAAAAAAAGAAGTTCGAATGGAAGAGAAGAGCGATGGGAAGAGAGGGCGTGAACTTGAGGAGCAAGACTGAAGCGTGAGCAAGTAGAAGGAGAGAGCATGAAACTAAATGAGGGTATTTTTGGAAGTATGAAAGTTTCATTAAACACCCAGAGCCTCCTCAATCTGATTTCCGCAAAATTAGAAAATGAAAGCAGGTCCACTCCTCAATTTGATTTCTCTCACAATAATTTTTAACAATAAAGTAATTTTCACATAGTTTACTAAACAGACTAAGCTTCCCAACTTTTTTTAAAGTCACTTATCACTCTAAATAATCAATTCGAAACGAGCACTAATATCCCGTGAAAGAATAATGATTAAATTGAGGATTATATTTACAGATGGACTTAAGACTGTAACTGTTGTTCGCATGGTTATTTTCACTATTTTTAAAAGACAGGAACGAATATCTTAGGGCGTAAAGTCTAATTGACAAAGAAAACAAGGAAAGAAGTAGTTAACCGAGAATCAGCTGTGTGCAGGCGAGAAGGTAGGAAAAGCCTGGAAGTAAAGCATCATATGGACTGGAGCGCTCGAGTCTGTATTTTCACCCTATAGCTCGAAAATTGAAATTGATTTTCAAGTAAGCGGAGTCTAGGGTTTTGTACTGGGGTTTGATCATTGAAGAAATTCGAAGACATTCCTAAATGCAATGCAAGAAACGGTCTCTTTCTTTACTATCCTCTCTCTCCTCTGCCTGTCTCTGGGTTGTGGCTCTACTGGAAATTTCAAATTTATTTACTAAAATGGAAAGTTGACTGAAATAGGGTTTTTCCAGGAACAAGAAAAGGAATGTGAGCTGCGACGCTTGGAGGAGTGTATAGAGGCCCATCCAGATGATCCCTCCCTTCGCTTCGAACTCGTGAGTAATCGTCACTTAAACTTAATAATTACTTTTTCATTTTATATATATGAGAAATTGGATGATGATTTGCCTTTTGTTCTAGTTTGTTTGTTCATCTTACAATCTTAATCAATAAGTCAGTAAATAATGATGAATAAATGTTAGGGAGTGTTGTTGTGGGAGGAGTGGGATACCAAGGAAAAAGCGGCAGAACAATTCGTAGTAGCAGCGAAATTGAAGCCTGAGATTGAGAAGGGAGGGGCATTCAGATATCTAGGGATTTATTACGCAGGTCTAGACTCCCAGTCCCATAGCCAGAGAGCTCTTAAGTGCTTCCAGAAAGCCGTCTCTCTCAATCCTGATGACTCCCTCTCTGGGGAAGCCTTGTGTGATTTGTTGGACCAGCAAGGAAAGGAGAGCTTGGAGGTGGCTGTGTGCCGGGAGGCTTCCCAAAAATCCCCCAGGGCCTTTTGGGCTTTCCAAAGACTCGGTTACTTGCTACTCCATCAAAATAAATGCTCTGAAGCTGTCCACAGTCTTCAACATGCCATTCGAGGCTATCCTACCTCTCCACATCTCTGGGAGGTATCCCTATCAATGCACATTTGTTTCTTTTTTTTTTTTTTTACACTAATTATCTTTCTTTCTGTTCTGCTTACTAGTCTACTTTCTACTAAACTATCTCACCCTTCCTCAATTATTGTTTTAGGCTCTTGGCCTTGCCTACCAGCGACTAGGCAGGTTCACTGCTGCTCTCAAGGTTCCTTTCCCTTTATCTTTCTCTTTTTTTTCTCTTCTTTTCAATTATTAAAGCAACCTTTGATTTTTTTTTTTTTTTTTTTTTTTTTTTTCCAAAGCATCATATTATCTGCTGTCTTCTGAATTTCAAATTGATACTTCTCCAGTTATATTCCTCTTTTAAATATGATTTTTATCATTGATATTACGCCATTCTAACAGTCTTATGGAAGAGCCATTGAATTGGAGGGTACAAGAATCTTTGCTTTGCTTGAAAGCGGAAACATCTTTTTGATGCTTGGTTCCTTTCGACAGGTCAGCTTTCGTTTTGTTCGTGGTGATTCTCCAACCAACATTGATTTATTTGTTTGTAATTGTCATCAACCACAATGTTGTAGCATTTATCTTGTATTTACATTTGTTCTTTTAATATAGGTATAGTTGAATTTTCAGCACTTACATGTTTTTTTAATTTTCTTTTGTACTTTTGAGTTGTGGTTCCTTTTTTTAGTCTACTTCTCCTCTCAGAATTTTTGTACTAAAATGGGTTCAATTTTCTAATAGAGTTGGTGAGGAGCAATTAGTTGGACTTGCAGGTGTAGCTATGCTGATTGTTAAATGGTTTGCAGCATATAAGATTATACTGGAGTTTTCCCATAATATTTGAAGTGCTGTGTTATAAAATATATCTCATGTGGCGGTGTTTCTATGTGAAGGGAGTTGAGGCATTTCAGCAAGCATTAGAGATTTCTCCCAAAAGTGTCTCTGCGCACTATGGGCTTGCTTCTGGGCTGCTGTGTTTGGCAAAGGAATGCAATAATTTGGGAGCATATAGATGGGGTGCTACAGTGCTAGAGGTAAATTGTCTTCGAGTGTTTAAAGATTTACAATTCAAGTTGTTGAAACGCTAAAAGATGAACAGTTTGATTTGATTTCAGGAGGCATCTAAAGTTGCCTGGATGTGTACTCAATTAGCTGGAAATATGTCATCTATTTGGAAGCTGCATGGTGATATACAAGTATGATCCTTTAATGATTCAACTATGTTATGCTCATTTCTGTCCCTCAAAGAGATACTCATAGCGGAGTTATTCTTCAATCTTTCATGTTATTTTAGATTCTACTTGACTTTTTATTGCATATGAATCTTCTTGTTATTAATTCATTGTATGTCGACCTTGCTATTTAAAACACAATAAATTTGACAGGAACCCAAAACTAATCTGAGAAATGCTTTACCTCTGTGATAGCTTACTTATGCAAAATGTTATCCATGGATGGAGGAGGACCACAGTTTAGAGTTTGATGTGGAAGCCTTTGATAATTCCATCCTTTCATGGAAGCGTACCTGCTGTTTGGCTGCGAAAACTGCCAGGTGCTCTTATCAGCGGGCTTTGCACTTATCCCCATGGCAAGCTAATATATATGCTGACATTGCAGTAACTTCAGATCTTGTAGACTCTTTTGATAACAGTACTGGACATGAATTAAGTGCTTGGTATGATCTAATATACTCGTGTAATCATATTATTTAGCCGTGTATTTTTCTCTTAATTTAACGCCTTTTTTTTTTTTACCAGGCAGCCATCCGAGAAGATGGCTTTGGGAGCCCTGTTACTTGAGGGTGACAATTCTGAGTTTTGGGTAGCATTGGGATGTTTGTCTGATCATAATGCATTGAAACAACATGCTCTAATCAGGGGATTGCATTTGAATGTATCTCTAGCTGTTGCGTGGGCATACTTAGGGAAGGTACCATCCAATTACATAGATTTTTTTTTCCTTTTCCTTTTAGTGTTTTCGCGGTCTTTCTGCGTGGGTTTTCTTTTACATGAATTTCAAATTAATGGGAAATAAGGAAACATAAAAATTACTGAAAGTTTGTCTGTCATATTCACTGGAGAATTTTGGGATTTTTGTAGCGTGGTTTATTTTTTTATGTGTTTGCTAACATTTGTCGAGTTGGGTTTGAATATAGATTGGTTGAGCCTTGCCTTAGAGGGATTTGGCTATTGCTTGAATTACTAACTATTGCTTACCTATTTAATTGTGTCTATGAACATTTGCATGCCACTGGGTTGATCCATTATATAATTTAAACATCCAGAAGCATTACTGGTGTTTATTGGAAAAATTTAGCTTGCAAAATTTTTTTGTGTTGTCTGAGTTTTTGTTCTTCCTACAGCTGTACAGAAAACAAGGTGAGAAGCAATTTGCAAGGCAAGCATTTGATTGTGCTAGAAGTATAGATCCTTCACTCGCGTTACCATGGGCTGGCATGTCAGCTGATTTTCATGCTAGGTAAATTTTTTATTTATTTTGGATTTGTTTTTCAGTTCAGCTGATTTAATTTTTGTAGCTTTGCACTCAACATTACTAACAGTGAGTTGTACCTTCTTAGAGAGTCTGCAGCTGGAGAAGCTTATGAGAGCTGCTTACGAGCTGTGCAGATATTTCCTGTAATTTTCTATCTCCTGCCCCTTATGTTATTCCACCATGGTTTAAATAAAAAGGAATGTTAAATGTATTTATTACAATCCATTTAAACTGATGATCTGTTCTATTTTGGTATTTTGAGATCTTATGACCTCCTTTAGAGGTGACTTTTAATTATTTCTATCTTCTTTCACTTTATTGAACTTTGCTTTCTTGTTTTTTAACTTCAAATCTGTGTTCTTAATTTCTTATTCCTTTATTTTTAATTCTTTCTATGCAGCTTGCCGAATTCCAAATGGGTCTTGCAAAACTTGCTCTTGGTTCAGGGAATCTTTCATCTTCGCAGGTCTAGTCATGCCTATGTGATAGTTGACCAATCAGAGATTATAGAAGTAGCACATGTTTTATTTTGTCTCCCTCTGTAAGAAGGGCCAGCAAGGGACATCCTTGTGTCATTTTAATTTTCTAATGGTACTGCTGCTTACCATTGCTGCAGGTCTTTGGAGCCATCAGACAGGCCATGCAGCGTGCACCTCACTATCCTGAATGCCATAATTTAACTGGGCTAGTCTATGAGGCACAATCCAATTATCGGTCTGCCGCTGCTTCTTATAGACTAGCACGCTGTGCAATCACCAATTTGTCAGGCAGTGATAGAAAATCTCATATGACGGATATATCAATCAATTTGGCTCGATCACTTAGTAGGGTAACGCATATAATATCTTTTCAGTATCTGTTTTTGATCTGTAAAGGTGTAACCCTAATTATGTGTATATACACGCATACGATTGTACATGTTATCCTAATGCAAGTGTTGCTTCATATTTCGTTAAACATTTTCTAAAAAATGCTTCTGTGTGATGCAGGCAGGGAATGCTCTAGATGCTTTGCAGGAATGTGAAGATTTGAAGAAAGAAGGTTTGTATTAAGTATGCTTACATATGACCTTATAACAAGGATGGAGATAATGTATTAGTGGCTGAATGCTTTCTTATTCACATCAGACCAACTTTTACTTATAATAGGGGATGTTTAGAATTTTTACAAGCTGCCTTCAAGGATCTGTATTGTTGCTTCTGTTCATATGAATAATTTTGTGTCTAACTTAAGGAAGAGCGTGAAAAGGCTTTCTTAAGAGCATCCTTGGATGTGGTTGTGTTCGATTACATATTGAAAACTTGTATATAAAAAAAATGTCACTTTGTTGACTCTCTTTTTTTTTCTGGTGTCCTTCATGTTTAAGGGTTGCTTGATGTGGAAGGTTTGCAAATATATGCTTTCTCCTTGTGGCAACTTGGTAATACTGAACTGGCCCTCTCTATGGCAAGAAATCTGGCAGTGAGTGTCTCTACAATGGAACAAACATCTGCAGCTGCCTCTGTTGTTTTTATCTGTAGATTCCTGTATCATATTTCTGGACTGGATTCCGCAATCAATAGCATTCTGGAGATGCCAAAGCAACTGTTTCAGAGTTCAAAGATCAGTTTCATAGTATCTGCTATTCATGCTCTAGATCGAAGTAATCGGCTTGAGTCTGTTGTGTCAAGCAGTCGTTACTATCTTAAATCTCATGAAGAGATAACTGGAATGCACTTTTTGATAGCACTTGGTAAACTAGTAAGTTTATTATTCCAGTAACCTCTCATGTTTGGTTGGGATTTGCTTGTTTATTTATGATTTTTGTATGATAAGTGATATTGCTATACTCTGGGTTGTTTTATGCAGATAAAACATGGATCAGAACACCGTTTGGGATATCAAAGTGGAATTGATCACCTTAGGAAAGCTCTTCACATGTATCCTAACAGTAGCTTGTTAAGGTATCTCCAACAATCAACCTCATGGTTGAAACCTGATTTCTGTATAACTGCTGACATTGCCAGTAGCAACAGCTGTAAAGGAATTAACTAACAGAATGACCACATATGGTAGAGAGGTGTCTTAGTTTTAAGATTCTGGTGGTATTTTTGGTGGATTTCTTGTTCACTGATTGTACACATTAGTTTTTCTTTTATAATAAAATTGTTGTTTGTTATTTATTAAATTAAAAAAAAAAAAAAAAAAAAAAAAACAAGCATCTGAATTTTAGTGCAACTTATTGGATTGAAACAAGAGATTTTATTGGTAAAATCAAAACCTTCTGTATTTATTCTAGGCAGCTAGGTTGGCATTGTTATGGTTCACTGCCATCTAGTTTTTAGAATAATGCTTTTGGTGTCAACCTAAGCTTCTTAATGCCTTGCCACTTCTAGTTATTATTTTTATTCTTCAAACATTCTTCTGACAAACTTTTTTGGAACAGGAACCTTCTTGGTTATCTTTTGTTGTGCAGTGAAGAATGGAATGATACCCACATTGCAACTAGGTGTTGCGACATAGACGCTACTAATCCAAGTAAAGGCAGTTTAAAATCAGCATATGAAATTCTTGGTGCTGGAGCAGTCGCTTGCTATGCTGTTGGCAATTGCAGTCCTAAGTTCTCTTACCCAACATGCACATACCAGTGCCTGAATGAACCTGGAGCCATCCAGCAACTACAGAAGTATTGTAACTTATTCCTGCCTCTGAATTTGAATTCATTATATAACTTCTAAGTAAAAACTCTATGCCGCTTTTAGATTTTAAGGATCAATTTCTCCTCTAAGGAAAAAGAGAAAAAGAATAATCATTCCCTCCCTTTGCCTTTTTGACTGTTTGTGCTAGTTTTGCCTTTCATAGCTGTTTTCCTGTATGTTTTTTATATTGGCTACATAAAAACATGATGAATTAGACTATTGGTGTTTCTTTCCCGAAAGAAATTTGCCTGTTTTTTGAACAAAAAATATGAAGGTGCTTTTTATTTTAATATGGGCTTATTGCTTATGCTTGTCTTTTCCATATTAAAGTTAACATGTTTTGATTCCTAGTGAAAAGAATCACAGTTCTTGTTTTATATCCACAGAGGTTTACGCAGAGAACCATGGAACCAGAACATAAGATATCTGCTTGTTCTCAATTTACTGCAGAAGGCACGTGAAGAGAGATTTCCTTGCCATCTTTGTATTATACTTGAGCGGCTAATAAGTGTAGCTCTTTCTGATGAAGTTTATCATAATACGGGCATGTCTTATGAATATAAGAAATTCCAGCTTCTACTTTGTGCTTCGGAGATCTGTTTGCAAGGTGGTAATCTGACTGGCTGTATCAACCATGCCAAAAATGCTTCATCGATTATGCTTCCCGATGATTGTCTTTTCTTTGCACACTTGCTATTACTCCGTGCCTATGCCTTAGAATGTGACACTGTAAACCTTCAAAAAGAGTATATAAGATGCTTGGAACTCAAGACAGATCATCATATTGGTTGGATATGTCTAAAGTTCATCGAATATCGTTATGAATTGCAAAGTGATTTGGATATTTTAGAGTCTAGCTTCAAAGAATGCTCAAAGGAGCGAATGAATTCATGGAATAGGTGGAGGGCTCTATTCATTCTGGTGCAAGGCTTGATATCTATATGGAGCCAGGACATTATTTCTGCTGAACAGTTTTTTGCACAAGCTTGTTCATTGGCGGGTGATGAGAGCAGCCTCCTGCTTTGTCATGGTATTTGCCTGTTAATAGATGGGATTTTCTTTTTCCTCTAATAGGTCCTACTAATCATTAAATTTAAGACTCCATGCTTTAGTTTATTATTATTTTTTTTTTGGGGGTAACAGTTCTGTTGTTTAAATTTGGCATGACATGTTCCAACTAAATTAGATAGCCTAAAATTGGATAGACGTCTTGTTTTCCGGTAACAAGTATATATGATGGTTCTTACTACATATTCTACCAGTGGGTGCTAGATAGATTTGGTTTCCGGTCATTGTCTATGTATGCCTGATTTTGTACAATAGCAAGGGTGGTAGAAGTTTTGTATATGTCTCCTTTCGTGCAGTAATTAGATCATTGATGGGTCCAGGTGCCACCTGTATGGAGCTTTCTCGCCAGGGGTGTTGGCAGTTTTTATCACTTGCTGTACGGAGTCTCACTAAAGCTCAAGAAGGACCTCTCATTCCCTTACCGATTGTCTCAGCATTGCTAGCTCAAGCAGCTGGAAGTCTTGGTTCAAAAGAGAAGTGGGAGAAAAACCTCCGTCTTGAATGGCCTACTTGGCCCCAAGGTATGATATCTGTGTGACGCATTGGTGTTCATGTCCTGATGATTTACTGTTTTTTTATTTAATTTTTTTTAATAAATCCAGCTAGAAATAAGCTACTGATGCATCATCATTTATGTGCAAATCTGTTTTCATGCGGAATGGTAGAATGATGTGAAACCACTGAGAATTCCTTATTGGAAAAATCTGACCTCTTTCCCTAAGAGTGGCTGTCTGGTTTTATATGATGTATAGTCCATAATGTGTGGACGTTTTTAAATCTTTTGCAGAAATGAGGCCTGCAGAGCTGTTCTTTCAGATGCATTTGCTTGCAAGACAGTCGAAAGCTAGTTCAGACTCTTCCAGAGTTGAGTTTTGTCAGAGTCCGGAGAAGTGGGTTCTTCGAGCAATTCACACGAACCCTTCTTGTATGAGATATTGGAAGGTTTTGCAGAAGCACGTGGAATGAGTTGCAAATGGTGAAGATTGGGCACGCATTTTGTCTCATGCATTATAGTACGCCTCCTACTTCAGCTTGGCCTTGGTGTTTAAAATTTTTACTCAGCTAATCGAGAGCTGCCTAATCCTAAATGCTCCCCAGTTTTTCTGACTTTTGTACAATATGCCATCAAGCTGTCCTCAATTGTATGTAAATATGGAAAGATTTTTTGGGTAGCTTGTTGCTACAGAGTTAGGTTAATTAAGTCATGACAGGAATAGCGTCTTTTGTAACATCAGATTAGATTTAGGAATTGTATTGATCATACTCAGGCTCTACTAATACAGTTATTTTAATGATTTTTCTGAAGTAGATTGTGGCTGCTTTACCTGAAATATTTTTTGCAGTTATCATTAACATGAAGCCACAAAATAGCGTTGCATGTACTGGTTTTAAATAACTTAGCCCACTGATGCGATTTTGTAATCTCAACTTTATTCGATTTCTGACGTTGAAAAAATGATGTGAAAATTCACAAGCACCACACCTGTTCCATTCTAAGCAAATGATGTTCAAACTTACTTTGCTAAGATTACAAAAATTCTAGTTTTAGTGTGGTGATTGGAAATTATGGCCTATCTTCCAAGACTGAGTGAGGTGGTTGAGTGTTGGAGCTCATCAGCATCAGATGGATCCCAGTCCAGTGTGGAGGAAAGAATCTTAGAGAGTGTGATGAAGGCTTCAGCCATGGTGGGGCGAGAGTTGATCTGAGTTGCAACGCAGCTTTTAGCCAACTGGGCCATGGAAAAAGCGAGATCCAAGGGGTACTCGCGCTTTAGAGAAGGATCCATAAAGCCTTCAAGTTTGTCTCTCACGTGGTCTCCTTCCAACACCCCACTTATGGACGCAGACAGTAACAACTCTTGATCATCTCCTGAACCACCATTATTAGAGGCGGGAGCGGGAGCAGCAGCCGCAGCAGCTTCTCTTCCAGATAAGAGCTCCAACAAGACGACCCCAAATGCAAAGACATCTAGTTTCGGAGTAATGACCCCGTTTTGGATGTACTCTGGTGGCATATAGCCATGAGTGCCCACCACATGTCTGGTGAGTTGCAGTTGGTCTTGATTGTGATTGCGACCGTGGGAGACGAGAAGGGGTCTTGCCAAGCCAAAATTGGAAAGCTTGGCCCTCAAGCTGGCATCCAAGAGGATGTTGCTGGTCTTCAAGTTGTTGTGGATACAGGGAGGGTGGGTGAAGTTGTGGAGATAGTTGAGAGCATCAGCGACGTCGTGGGCAATCTGAACCCTCTGCTTCCATGACAGTGTAGTAGGAGAATGAAGGCAGTGGGAAAGAGAGCCAGAGGGAGCATACTCGTAGACAAGGTAGGTGTGTCCCTGGTGGACGCAGAAGCCAGAGAGCCTGATGATGTTGGAGTGGTTGATCCGCTTGAGGAGGTTGATCTCGTCTCCAGACTGGGAGACATCCCCTATCACCACCTTGATGGCGGCATCGTCACCTTCAAACGATCCTCTGAACACGGATCCTTGAATTCTGTTGGCTTCGCTGAAGAATTGGGTGGCCCTCTGCAGTTGCTCCAATTCGTAAAGGGTCAAGGACTCAACAGCATAGCCAAGCCCTCTAGAAGAAATGGTGTCGGATGAAGGTAGCGGCGAGGTTGGCAAGTAGTCTGCGATCTTACCGGGTTCAATTCCAGGTCCAGAAGCGACTTGTAGTTTGGAGTTAGGGGATTCCGTAGCCGCCGCCGATTGGTAATGTTGACGACGGCGGCGGTGTAACAGGAGGAAGACCATAATAACGAGGAGGAGGAGGCAAGCAGCTCCGACACCGACACCCACGAAGATAGGTTTGTTGATTTTGCTGTTGTTGTTGGAGTTTGGAGGTGGAGCGGCGGATGGAGGAGGAGAAGGAGGAGAAGAAGAGCGTTGTTGCAGTTGAGCTGGGGTGGGTTTGGAAGTGAGAGGAAGCAGAAGTTGGGTGAAGGGATAGATGGTGTCGTTGGAAGAGAGGCGATTGGCTTGGAGCAAGGTGGGTAGGTCTAAACCGAAGCGTTGGGCGATACTAGGAGGGTCGTCTCCCGAGGCGACCAGGTAAGAGAGGAGGAACTTGACCCCAGCGGCGGTCTGGTTGGCGGTGGGGCAAGCGCACCTCAGGGGGACTTGAAGGGTGAGGCCCACCGTGAGGTTAGTGGCGGGGAAGGGGTTCTGAGCCATGAGGGCCTGGCAGGTGGTGAGGCCCTGGTAGGTGTTGTTGGCCACTCTGAAGTAGGTCTCGCCGGAGCTTTTGAGCACATAGGAGGCGTTGTGCTGGTAGTAAGAGGAGGGGGAGCAAGAGCAGTCGACGGGCACGAGTATAAGGGTGTCCGCGGAAATGGGCTGAACATCGGAGATGTTGTTGGCTGCAGCGATGCGGGTGGGTTCGGAGCCCAGCAGGTAGGCGATGGAGGTCGGGGAGTTGTAATAAGGAGGGATGGAACGGAAGGTGAGGTAGGAGAGGCATGACGATGCGACGCCGTTGCAAACATAGCCGTCGGTGGTGTTGTAGTGGTTGTAGCAGTCGAGCTGTTTGTTGTCCACATAACTTTGCTGCCCTTGCACTTCGATCAAGATAAACACCACCACCACCACCACCACCAATACCATCCAATTCATCTTCAATGGAATGGCTAAAGCTAACACAAACAAAATTCTTCGTAATTTTCTGAGAGACTCCGTGAGGCCTCAATTATACAACTACTCAACGCGTCTTTAGTTGACCACTTGACAGCCTTTTCTTTTTTATTTATTTTCATTTGACTTTAAAAGTCAGTCCACTCTTCAAACCCATCATTTTGATTTCTGCCAACCATTACCATTTTGGTTTCTTACTCCATCGTCATGACCGTGCCCATGCGTATAAAATGGGCTCCCCCCTCCCTCTTCCTTGTGATTTTCTCACTTTGAATATCTTTCAAATTTTCTTCAAATTTGATTTCACTTATTAAGGTATATAATGGTCTTTTAGAGCTAGAATTTAGATTTTAACCAAAAATTTGATACTTAAAACCTAAAATCGAAGTGATCAACCAATCCACTAATCCAATACTTGAAACTTAAAATATAAGTTATAAATGATAACAGTGGTTCCCTTTTTGCATCTTCATCACTCTAACACCCTAGGCTAATTTAGCATTGCTGTGCTGTGAAAATAATCGCTGTCAAATTTGCTATGAGAGAAATTAGCTGTGAGAGAAAGCAGTTTGGGGTTTGGTTAACTTTTTGTTAAAAGTGTTGTTGATACTGATTCTCGCATAATCAGAAAATAATTCCCGCATAATCATCAAACCAGTGTCTCTTCGAAGCTGATTCTTGCATAATCAGAAAATGAAAGCACTTTATTAGCTGCTTTCCCTTATAGCTTTCTCTCACAGCAATTTTTAATAATAAGTGATTTTTTTCATAGTTTATCAAATGGGCTGAGCTTCCCAAATTTTTTTTAAAATCACTTATAACCCCAAATAAGCAATGTCAAACGGGCACTAACCCTACTAACTTGAACAATGAACAGTATAAAGATAAGTTTCACTACATATATTTGTTAATCAGAAATTTTACATCTCCAGCCACTAATTATTAGGTGAATAAAATTCTATATGCCTCAAAAAACAAAATTCTACTAAAGTCAAAACTAGGTTCCCCTGATGATCATCACTGCAGTGAACTAAAAAACTACCACCATCTATCATTGAGCAGGTCAGTCGCACTTTCTTTTGCGGGCGCATCTCCTGCACGCTAATATACTAGCCCAAATTACGCCTATCAAAGCAAGGACAAAAGCTGCAACATCGAACGCAAAACTATAACACTCAGGACAGCAAACACAGATAAAATCAAATAAAGTTGCAATCAATTGAGCATAATTTATAGTGAAGCCCTATAAAATTATTTTTCTTTTTCTTGTTCCATTTATCCAGTCCATATGATATAAAGAGATTTTGCTGAAAACACTGAAAGTTTCCCATGCAGTGTAGAAAAAAAGCAGCTAGGCACATTCTATGCAAGAAGCATTCAATAGTAAAGCTGAAAGTCTCAGATAAACATACTCGCTACAGCACAGTAAGCTAAAATAGCCAGGCGATATCTAACAATCCATGGTAGAGTGCTTTCAAGAGAGCAGTGCCTGTGATGCTCTCTTGCTTTCTTGGTGGTTGAAGAGGTGGAATTTCTTGCTTGCAGTTCTGATAGCGATGTAGTTACACCTGTCACAGGACTTCCGTTTATATCCCTGACTTGAATCTTCAATGTCACAGGAGTCGCATCCCAGTCTATCTCAACTGCTCCGAAATTAGACATGCCTGAAGAAAATACACATCCAGAAAATAAAAAAACCTGACATGTTCCGCCAGGAAACTCAGATATGTTAAATTTAAAATGACAAGCATACCATATGTGCACGACCTGTATCTGCAGTTTTGGTCCATAACTCTCATAGTGTTAGGAGTTAACCATGCCAGAAATCTCACAAAGAAATGTAACGGTGGTGGGACTACCTTCTCAACTGCTTGGGTTATCCCACTTGAAGTAACATCATACAATGGATATCCAGTGGCACAATCATAACGTGTAATTTCTCCAAAGTGAACATCTCCACTTATGAAAAACACTCCATCCCTCTACAAGGAAAAGGATTTGTAAAAGAGCTGATCTAAGCATCCTCTCCTCTCAGACCAAGTTGTAAAAGTAAAAAATAAATACCCTGCTTCATGCATCTGCTGGTTGTATCTTAATTAGAAATCGCTACTGAAAGAAGTATAATTGAAAATATGCATCATGGAGCATACATATACCACCTTACTATCTGCTATCAATTTAAATAGCCGATCTCTCTCCTTTGGAAAACGTCCCCAAGACTCCATGTAAAACAATGGCCCAGTGGTTGCTGACAGATTTGATATTACCTGAATTGGGAGAAAGATAATTACTGAAATGTATGCATTATTAACAAAACTTGCAGACACCACAGGCAAATCCAAACAACCCAACTAGCCAAGCATTAGGGAGTAGCACACATGTAAATTAATTACATAGCTAACAGCTTTATGTAGAACAATGTAGGCATAAATTAATGTATAGAAGATCCAAGCATAGTACCAACCTACCTAATATAATGTTGGCATAAATTGACAGCATACCTGTATAGAAGATCCAATAATTGTAACGGCTGTTGGAGAATCATTCAGCTCTTTTTCTAACCATTCCCACTGTGAGCGTCCCAAAATAGTTCCATCACTACGTAAAGGGTCTCGGTGGTACCTAGTATCTAATAGTATAACCTGAGGAAGTTTATTGCCCGTAATTAGAGCAAAACACAATTTTACTGAAAACAGTTGTTTGCTTACTTGATAGGCTTTCCTGGGAAAGCCAATTTGAATTCCATAAGAAGAAATGTTTCAGACAGATACTTAGAAGCGTTCACTTTGATACCTTGATTTGTCTACCCATGGGGCCAAGTGTGTAAGATGCATAAACTCCGTCTTGCTTGCGCCTACAATTGAAGCAAAAAAATAATTCAAAATAATCAGCAATAATTAGGTATTACGAACAACTATATTGCAGTTCACCACAACTAGATAGAGTTAAAATTAATGATGTTATTCATACAAAGAGAATGAGGCTTTAACAATGACAACATCAGCATCTTTGGATATCAGTAAGGCCATAATGACAATTCTACAAGGGGAGAACAGTCGCTCACCGTGGACTATTTTCCGGCTCATCCAAGAAATCAAGGAGAAGTCTTTGATTAGTTATTTTCCCGGAAAATTCTTTTCCTGCATCATTTAATCCATAATCGTGGTCATCCCATGTGCCAATTACCTACAAGATTGACACGCTACTACTTAGAACGAAGAATAATTATATAAAAAAGAAAACACATATGCGCAAGCATAAAGATCTAAACAACTATTCAGTCAGAGAAGTGAGGATGAAACACCTTAGTATTCTCTTGAAGACGAGAATAACCAGGGTTAGACTTGGCTTTCTCATATCTAGACTTCATTTCCTGCTCAGTAGAAGGAACAAATCTTGGGGCATTCTTCCACGGTCCAATTGTTCTTTCTTTTCCAAATAGTTTAAAAGGACGCCTAATGTCTCCATAAATGTTATCACCAAGCCAAATGAAAACTTGGGGATCAAATGAGATTATTGCATTCCAGATGGGCTGCACAAAACCGAAAATTTTAAGTTATCCTGAGAAACAAAAAAGAAGTAAATATATTCACAAAAGTTTCAGAGATGAAATTTCGTTGCGAGGCAAAACAAATCGATAGATGATTTGATACAATATAATGCCATTTGAACAGCTAAGTAATAAGCAACAGTTGCAGTAGGGTTCACTAGCAGAAAGTAAAAGCAGGGACAATGTGCAGAGGAAGATTGCCTAAACGTCACCTATCAATGGCCAGTTGGATTCAGATTTCGTTATGAGGATATTGCCATTGTGGTCAAACTGAAGAGTGGAAGTGGGTTCATCTCCAACTATGTGTTCTTGAATTGTTTTTGGCATTTGGCAGACTTATAAATTTGTATAAATTATTATAAATTAGGAAATCATAACTGATGAAGTGTGAGTCAAATAAGCACTGTAATTAGAGAAACATGTGTTGTCATCAAAATTAGTTTGCTAAAATGGCAAAGCTATTGAGAGGTGAGAAGAAGAAAAGGAAAAAAAAAAAAACAAAGAGCAGAGTGCAGACGGA
Organism: Prunus dulcis; assembly: GCF_902201215.1. Lineage (NCBI taxonomy): Eukaryota > Viridiplantae > Streptophyta > Magnoliopsida > Rosales > Rosaceae > Prunus > Prunus dulcis. Next base: position 29,145 of record NC_047654.1, on the reverse strand, counting down.
CAGACAGACCTGAGGAGCGCTTTGGTTGGCGCATGATCCAAACGCAATACGAGTAACCAGACGCTGCTGCTCGGAAGGGACGCCCCATGCCACCACTCCAATCGCCGTCACTGTCAACATCCACCACCACTTCCAAACCATCTCTCTCAACTCTCAATTCTCAATTCTCAATTTTCAATTCTTTATTCAACTCTCAATTCTCATATGAGCAGCCACTAACTCTGGGATTCTCGCGTAAATGTGAGGATTCTTTCCATTCTTAACCAATCACCTTATTTATTTCTTGAAGATTGCCTTATTTCCATAACAAGAGCCTGAAACCTTCCGATCAAGAAAATCCAATAAACTAATATATTAAGGAAAAACTTCCATTAAAGAATTCTTACATAACTCTCCTTTGCCTTTTTTTTTTTTTTTTTTTTTTTTTTTTTTTTTTTCGGTTTTTAGGTGCAGAATTTGTACCCACTTCACATTTTAGTCCTTATATGTTACTTTTTCTGTTAAATTTAGGGGCAAAATAGTCATTTGCAGTCCAACACTCATCGCTCACACCCATAGTCTGAAATATCGATAATATCGAGGAAATATCGGTTTTTTCGAATCACGGATATTTCGGAACATATCCATGTACATATCGTATAAATATCGATAATATCGACGATAATATCGGAAAATATCGATGTCGATAATTTCGCTCACATTTCAGCAATATTTTGTCAAAATATCGGTGTAATATCGCTAAAATATCGAAAATATCGATGTGAAGGAAAAAAAAAGTTTTTTTAAAAAAAAAGGGAAAAAGGGGAGAAAAAAGCACAAAGGGGATATGAACCCCTCCCATTTTACTCCTCCAACACCTTAAACACCATATCACTTATGTTTTTGTGATAATATGCTAAAATATTTATATTTATATGGGTGGTATGTTAACAATTACATGCAAAACTATTTTGGGGATTTATCATTTGATGACTACTCTTCACAATACACTTATTCTACACATAGAGATGATGAAGATAGTGAAAAATTTGAACCTCGTAGGAACTCTATGTGGTACTAAGTCACTCATGTATCTTACCATGCAATGTATAAAGTGTAAAATATTATAGTAAATCATTATATATAAATGATTACGGTGTATTTAATCTTTTTTCATTAATTATTACATATTTTTTACACTCATAGTGTTTGCCCGCTTGCTGTATAATCAACTTAAAATTAGTTAAATCCATCATGCAATACATTTCCTTCTAATTTTTTGTGATAAACTCATAGATAATTGACTAAATAAACATTCTCCAAAGTTTCAATGAAAATTTCCAAGTTTTTCTTACAATTTCCGTGGTTTTTATTCAATTTTTATCGATATCGATAATATCCCGATATTTCCATCGAAATTTCCATATTTTTGGACTACCGATATTTCCGATATCATCGATATTTTAGACCTTGCTCACACCAACTCCACCACTCCATATCCGAACTCACTATTCTCACCATCACCAGCGAAAAACAATCTCACGACCCCATCATCATCATAATCATCAATTTCAACCCTTCCACCTCCTTTAGCCAATACTAGAGAGACAAAGAGACGTAGAGATAAAGACAGAGATAGATAGAGAGACAAAGAGACAAAGATGGGTGGGTGCGGCGATGAGAATGGGTGTCGTGTCTGTACAATGGGCATGTGCCATGGGTTGGGGATGATTGGGAGGGGAGATCAATTTTGGGTGGGGATGGCATCGATGGTGTTCGTGTGCTGAATAAGGGGGTGGTCGGCGACTGTGGCTTGGTGGGGGTTGGGGCTGCTGGGAAGAGGAGAGGGTTGCTGATGTTTTGACCATTAAAAAGACTGTTTTGCTCCTAAATTTGACAGAATATTTAACGCTGGACTAATAGTTCTAACAGAAGTGCGGTTGAGGGACTGTAGTAGTCATTTGGGGTCGTTTTGCGCCGCGCATTGTTATGGACTAGATTATATCTTAAGACTGTCTTGGATTAATTCGGATTGATCTAAGCTGGATTAAGTACTAACTTACATTTGGTGCTGCGTCGGACTAAAGCTGGATTGTAAAAATAGTAAAGACCTATGTTTGGTATTGTGTTAAACTAAAATATAATTCTTATAATATTTAAATTTAAATGAGGTTTTTGACCTAAAAGATAAATAAATGCTACAAAGAAACTCAATTCAAAGATTTTTAAGATAAATAAGTTCAGGGACTAATAATTCTTATAACAATATCTAGCAACATAAAAATAAAAAAAAAAATTTAAAACAATAATAAAAAGAAAATGAATAAAATTATGTTTTTTTTAAAGAATAAAATTATGATATTTGTTTTTTGGCTTCTCAAGATTAATCTTAGTTGGTCGAAACATTGTTAAAGGAGCTAAGCTCACTCTATGTAATTCTAGGTTTTTCAAAGACCAATTAAAACAATAATTAAAAAAATTATATAATTTTTGTATATTTGACTTTTGACTTCAAACTAAAAAATATAATTTGACAATGTAACAATTGCTTGCAGTAAAGAAAGCATCACATCATGAATTATTAAACTTGTTTCAATATCAAAAAAATATCGAACATTTGTAAATTACTATAGTTTGATTTACCAAATGCAATGTCAAAATAATAATTGTAATATTTAAATTTACATGAGGATTTTTATCTTTAAAAAATGCTGCAAAAAAACCCATTCTAATAACAAAATTAGATAATAGGTCTTATTTTTATGGAAATAACTACCCATGTTATCTTTTCTTAATTCTAAAAATAAAATAAAAAATAAAAAATAAAACCAATTGGCACATGCTCACGCATGTGCCAAGGGGCTAGTTAAAAGAAAACAAATAAAATTATGATATTTTTTAAAGAGAGGTGTTGGACTCACGTGTTCTATTTAGCGAGCGTGCTATTTAGCGAACCACTTTTCAGGCTCACTGTATTAGACGAGCAAGTGAGACTTTTTTTTTTTTTACTATTGGACTCTACAGTCTCAATTAAGTTAGTCTCGTCTCTTACCAAACAAGAGTTTTGAGTGTTATTTAACCCAGTCCAATCCAGTGAGACATACCAAACATGGCGTTAGAGGACCAAATGCAAATAGGGTAAAAATTCAAGAACTATTGCTCTTTAAAACTCTTTTTTAAAAAGGGAATCATGTACAGGACCCGATCCAAATTCTGGTTTGGAATCCGAGCCGGACCTTGTGCATGTCCGACACTTGGCGAATGTCGGGCACAAATGACCTATTTGCCCTTCTGGTTACAAACTAAATTTCAAATTAGCCTTGACTTTTACCGAAAATTCAGCAGAGTCTCCCCTGTAATTTGTTCAATCTCAAAATTACACCTGTCAAAACGAGCATGTAAATTTATACAACCAACTGCCAGCATACGTAAAAAAAATACAATCCAACAGTTCAGTTCTCGATCTAGGGCAAATATCAGAGCAATTACTAAGAATTTACAGAGGAGTTAATCCTTTTACAAAACAAAACTTCTACAGCAAAGGAAAGGCGCGGAAGATGGGAAAAGGCCCGGTGGTGGATTTCTGTGCACGTCTACAGCCTGGGGGCGCAAAACATTCAAAAAAAATGTGAGTGGACAAAAATAAAGGTCTAGAACACACATAGAAAAGTTAATCAATAACAATTCTCCGAAGAACACATATGAATATTTTTTTTGGTTCAAACACATGAATATGGGTCATGAGTAGAGGTGGTCATTTGAATCGGTGAACTGGGGAATCGAGTCGAACCGAGTCTAAAAAAAAAAGAAAAAAATTGTGTTGACCAAACAAACAAGTCAACTTAGACTCAAAAATTGAACCAGACCATTAAATAAATGAAAAATGGTTGAGAAATCGCGCTCTTGCACACAGGGGGATTCAAACCCCTTCCTTTCCCTTCCTCCTGTTGAGCCTTATCCACCCCGTTGCGGATGAGTTTGTGAATATAACTACGACATATGATATTTATAAGGTCTTTAAAATTTTTGCAAGCTAATATTATTTAGGATAAATTTAGGCATATGTTTAATGTTATTTATTATTTTATTATGGAGTTGTATTTTTTTATTTTTTATTTTTTGTGGTTATATATTACATAGTTGTATTATTATTCACTATTGAGTTTCAATATTGTTCATTATATGTGATACTAAGTTTGAACTTAACAGGAATTCTTTCTATTTGGTACTAAGTTACTCATATATTTTATCTTTGTTTTTTTTATTCAAGCTCATATAAGCTTATATATCTTATCATAGGTATCAAGTGTAATATATTGTTGTAAATTATTATAACTAAAAAATTATGGTGTGTTTGATTTTCTTTCACTAATTACTACATATTTTCTGAAGTCATAGTGTTTGTCAGGTCGCTACATAATCAACTTAAATCACTCAAACCCACCAAGACATGCATTTCCTTCTAATTTTGTGTGTAAAATAATAGACAATTGACCAAGTAAATATCCTCTAAAGTTTCAATAAAAATTTCCAAGTTTTTCTCACAATTTCAGTGATTTTTATTCAATTTTTATTGATATCGATATTTCCTCGATATTTCCATCGGTATATTCGTGTTTTTGGACCACCGATATTTCCGAAACTCTTGATATTTTAGGCCTTGATTTTAACCCAATTAATACACAAATGTCTTAGTTCCAATTAATACCCAACTAAATAACTACTTTAGCCCAATTTTTTTTTTTCTTTTCGGTGAACCATATCCATTCTTGTTATGTTTCGTATTTCTCTCCCTTCCACATATTTCTTTATATTTATCTATTTACATCTTTCTCTCTTATTTTATCTCCTTTACCTTTTTCTCTATTATTTTATCCATTGTACATATTTTTCTCTTTTTCCTATTTTTCTATACATCATATTTCTCTCTTATTCATACATCTTTATTTTTTTTTTCTTTTCAAACCGAAAATTGGGCAGAATCAAACTGGAACCGCATAGGTCTATTTTGGTTCAATTCTTCTAGACACTTTTTATAAAAATCAAACCGAATTGAACCGTGTGTAATTTCCAATTTCGGTTCCAACTCTAGGTATAAGTAGAAGAATGAAATTGATGGCAGGAAAGGAATAGGGCCGAGTTGGGCTTGGCACAACCACACAAAAGTCATAGACCAAACAAAGCTACAAAGCCTAGAAACAAACAATCGTTAGGGAAAGATTCTTCAACGACCAGTGCATTTCCCAAATTCCTAACATTTGGGCTTTTAGACCAGACAATAGGAAATACAAATGCTGCCGAGCTCCGTGTCATTGGGACTGTCAGCGTCTCCGCTTCGCGTCGTCAAGTGTTCTTTGGTCAGGGCCCCGAGCACCACCGTCAACGATCCCAATTCAATGGCAGCAGCTGGTCCCAAGTGGGCCCAGAAGACCATAACTCTGCCTCCGCAGAGGAGGGGTTGTCATCTCATCACCCCTAAGGTACTCTTTCACTCTTGAACCCTAACAGCCACAGAGTGTTTTCGATTATGACATAACCGCTTATTATTATGAAGGCCTTCAATTGAAACAAGTTTGTGTTTTACTTTTAAGCACAACTTCAATTCAATTATGACTTTGTGTTCAACAATTCCATATCTACTGGTTTCTATTTCAGATAGTGAAGGAAATTGGCCAGGAATTGTCAGATTTCAACTGCGGCCTTGCACATCTCTTTTGTAAGTTAGCGAAGCCCCAAGGCTAAACTAATATCTGCCCCCTTGTCATGTTCAAAATTCAAAATTGCCTTTTAGTATTAACTATTTTTTTATTTTACCCTTTGTTTTGAAAAAAAAAAAAAAATTCCAGTGCAGCACACTAGTGCTTCTCTTACTATCAATGAGAATTATGACTCTGATGTTCGTGATGATACAGAGACATTCCTCAATAGGATAGTTCCTGAGGTTAGTTTGTTTCCTATAATGTCTCACGTCGCAGTTGCAGTATCCCTTATTCTAAGGACATAGATAACGTGATGTTTCAATATTTATTTTCAGGGGACATCTGCACCATGGAAGCATACCCTTGAAGGTTGGTATTGGATTCATTTGATCTCTTGGTCCGTGGAATACTTTGGTTTTCTCTGTTTAACCCAAATTGTTACTTAATGCAGCATTAACTTGATTGGCTAGGTCTTCGGGTTGCATCGTATATAGTTACATATGATTGATATTGTACCCAAAATTTCTGTTTGATCAAATAACCCTTTGTTTGGGGTGGGTACATATTAATTGTGGTCTTATTTATCTGGTTCTTTGCATTCATTCCCAAATGTTGATACTGATTTATGTAAGTTTTTCAGGCCCAGATGACATGCCGGCACATATTAAATCATCAATGTTTGGCTGCACACTGACGTGAGGATACCTTATTGGATTGGTTGAAACTACTTTTTTGCTTTGAAAATATGTAGCCTCGTTGGCATTTACATGTTTCTTGTTCTCATGCAGGGTTCCAATTACAAATGGAAAGCTTAACATGGGAAGTTGGCAGGTCGGTGAAACCAATAATTAACGTTCAGAAGTTTTCTACTTATTAAGAGCCTTATTTCTCAACCTTTTATGATCTATCGCTTAGCAATATTTTCATGGATTCTCGGCTGAGTAAATTTCTTGGGCGTGGGCTAATTATTAGCTATGAGAAAAGAACTTACAAGTAAATTATGGGCATAAAAATGCATCATGATTAAGGAAGGTGAACCACAAAGCAGTAAAGAAATTACTAGCTGCAAAACAAGTTGTTATGAGAATACACTTGCATGCTGTACATTCTTCGTTACTAGAATTGGAGTTTCCATAAATTGGTTTTGATCCTTAATTGAACTATTTTCTATGTAGACAGAGTATGTAAATTAAAAAAACTAGAAATAGTTGACCCCAAAAAAAAAACATGGACTAGCAATGTCTTTTGTAAAATGTTTTGAAGACAGGAAGTCAATGGTGAAACATTTTCAGACCTAGCTTTAAGAAGCTGCACTAGGCTGCAATTTCTTGTACTCGAGTATGTAAACTGGGAAAGATAAAAATAGGCCTTGTGCTTAAGATTTTACCAAGGCCTTTTAACTTCCAAGGGGCAGCTGAGGCAATTAACAAACTAATAACTATGGTACAATGAAATTAGCACTATGGTTTTCAATTATTGGTTATTGTTTTTGTTTTTGTTTTTTTGGAAAGCTTCAAATACGCAGTACATGTGCATATTCTTGTATGTTGTATGATGGACAACTAGTTTCCATTGCTTAATTGTTTGGCTCTCTAGGAAAGCAAAATTTCAAATCGTGGCTATGTTATTGATATGTCAGATTGCATAATTTTTCCTTGTAATATCCTTCAGGGAATATGGTTGTGTGAGCATCGTGACTATCCTACTGCGCGGAAAGTTGTGGTCACCCTGAATGGAATATGAGAAGCTTAGATTTGGAAGTTTCCTGTTTCTTTCGTCCAGTGTGCAAATGAAGTTGTACTCAAGTATCTTCTCTGTTAATGGGTGGGTGGGATGTTAGTGTGCTAGCTATTTGCTCTGTTAATGGCATCTTCCTTACCAGAGTCTGGTAATACCTTGTTATTTGTAATGGATTTAAGTTTTGTTATGCAGACTTGTAGAAAATGTAATGGAATTTGATTATGGATTTACATCTCTCTCTCTTAGTTTATCTCTTCCACCTTTTTCTCTATTATTTTATCCATTGTACATATTTTTCTTTTTTTCTATACATCATATTTCTCTCTTATTCACACATCTTTTTTTTTTTTTTTTTTTTTTTCTGTTCTTTCCAAACCGAAAATTGGACAGAATCGCAACTGAAGATTTTAGTGAATCCTTTTGGAGCGTTGCTGAAGTGTTGCGATTCTGACTGTGTCAGTTCTCTATTATTTTATTGCATTTTTGTAAAATTTATAATTTTTTTAAAACTATAAAAACATATGAAGGGTTTAAACAAGTTCCTTGCAACTACTCCTCTTCATATTTGAAGTGTCAGGCCAGCCAAAGCTTTAAACAAGAACCTGCACCAAAAAAAAACGAAACTAAAAGGTCCCAATTTAACATTCAGAGGAATACTCAACAGAAAATGCAGTACCAACCAAACACGTTTAAGCAATATTCAGAGGAATACTCTCTTTTTTTCTTTCTATATTTGATTATCTTAAAAACAATAAATTTTACTATAATTAGACAAAGTTTTGTCATGTTTTACCTTCAAATGAGTACCAGAGCAATGAACCACAAGCTGTAACAATACAATCCCAACGGGCAGAAGAAAGATCTTCTCCATAATTTGAGACAAACCAAATTCTTTATCTATAAGCAGACCTTATTTTCAATGGGTTGGAGACAAAACATTAAAAATAGAAGTGAAATCACAAAGCTTTAGTATTTAGAAATAAAAGCAAAAAAAGAAAACTTGTTTCAAGGACATTCCAACTAGGATTCAGATTGCTTACCTCGAATAAGATGGTATTTCCCTGTGCTTGTCTTGCATAAGCTTAGATGATTTCATGAGATCACTGAGTGAGAGATAAAGATAAAAATAAGCCTTGTGCTTAAGATTTTACCAAGGCCTTTTAACTTCCAAGGGGCAGCTGAGGCAATTAACAAACTAATAACTATGCTACAATGAAATTAGCACTATGGTTTTCAATTATTGGTTATTGTTTTTGTTTTTGTTTTTTTGGAAAGCTTCAAATACGCAGTACATGTGTATATTCTTGTTTGTTGTAGGATGGACAACTAGTTTCCATTGCTTAATTGTTTGGCTCTCTAGGAAAGCAAAATTTCAAATTGTGGCTGTGTTATTGATATGTCATTTTGCATAATTTTTCCTTGTAATATCCTTCAGGGAATATGGTTGTGTGAGCATCGTGACTATCCTACTGGGTGGAAAGTTGTGGTCACCCTTAATGGAATATGAGAAGCTTAGATGGAAGCTTCCTGTTTCTTTCGTCCAGTGTGCAAATGAAGTTGTACTCAAAGTATCTTCTATGTTAATGGGTGGGTGGGATGTTGGTATGCTAGCTATTTTCTATGTTCATGGCAGCTTCCCTACCAGAATTTGGTAATACCTTGTTACTTGTAATGGATTTAAGTTTTGTTATGCAAACTTGTAGAAAATGTAATGGAATTAACTTGTTACTTATTAGCTATTGCGACAATAGCAGCTGCTTGCCAATTACCATGTAAGAAATTTTGGAACTTCCTGGGAGTTTCTACGTCGAAACCTTGCAGGTGTATATAACATCAGTGGGTCAAATTGCAGGTATTAAAGTTACATGATTCTGCAGTGGGAGCCAGCCTGATTGGTTTTTATTTTTTATGTTACAAGCATTGGTCTAAACTATAGGGGAGGAGGTTTAGGTTAGATCCACAATACGAAAATTCGATAATTTCACCGATATTTCGGGGAAGATATTTTCGTTTGATTCGCCGATACTTGAACTTTCAAAAAGTTACATGATTCTGCAGTGGGAGCCAGCCTGATTGGTTTTTATTTTTTATGTTACAAGCATTGGTCTAAACTATAGGGGAGGAGGTTTAGGTTAGATCCACAATACGAAAATTCGATAATTTCACCGATATTTCGGGGAAGATATTTTCGTTTGATTCGCCGATACTTGAACTTTCAAAAATTAAACAACTCTTAAACTCAGCGCACACTGGGGTTCGAACCCCTCTCAACTCTGAATTTTTACAGCCACTTAACCACCACGCTGCTGATGGCTTTGTGATTATAAACTATGGAATTTAGTATATATAATACTTGCGAGACTTTCAAAAATCCTGAACTTTCAAAAATTAAACAACTTAAACTCAAAGCACACAGGGGTTCGAACCCCTCTCAACTCTGAATTTTTGCAGCCACTTAACCACCACACTACTGATGACTTTGTGATTATAAATTATGGAATCTAGTATATATAATACTTGCGAGACTTTCAAAAAATAAACAATTTAAACTCACTCACGCTCTCGCACACAATGGGGTTCAAACCCCTCTCCACTCCGGAATTTGCAACCACTTCACCACCACGCTGCTCATAACTTTGTGATTATAAACTATGGAATCTAGTATATATAATACTTGCAAGCTGCTTTTCAAGTTTCAACTTTTCATAGGAACTATGTGGTACTAAGTTACTTATGTATCTTACCATGCAATGTATAAAATGTAAAATATTGTAGTAAATCATTATATATAAATGATTGTGGTGTGTTTAATCTTTTTTCATTAATTACTACATATTTTCTACACTCACGGTGTTTGTCAGCTCGCTATATAATCAACTTAAATTAGTTAAATCCATCATGTTCCTTCCAATTTTTTATGATAAACTAATAAATAATTGACTAAATAAGCATCCTCCAAAGTTTCAATAAAAATTTTCAAGTTTTTCTTACAATTTCTGTGGTTTTTATTCAATAACACTACGGGCACCAACTTGTTTACCAACTTTTGAATACCAACACATGTGGCACATGACATGGCAACCTATGTCATCTGCCACCTCATTTATTTTAATTACATAATTTGTTATATAAATAAAAGAATTTCACACCGAAAAAAGAAAAAAGAAAAAAAAAAAAATTCTTTTATTTATATAATAAATTATGTAATTAAAATAAATGAGGTGGCAGATGACATAGGTTGCAATGTCATGTGCCACATGTGTTGGTATCCAAAAGTTGGTAAACAAGTTGGTGTCCGTAGCGTTACTCATTTTTATCAATATCGATAATATCCCGATATTTCCATCGAAATTTTTGTATTTTTAAACTACCAATATTTCCGTTATCACCGATATTTTAGATCTTGGTTAGACCTCACGCACAACCAAGATGTCTGCTCGAAAAGGGAAAAGAAAAAAAGAAGGAAATATCTGAGTTACAAAGTTATTATATAAATGATGTATATACACACACAAAGGAATGAATGGAATTAAATTAATTTAACGCATCATGATTGTGAACTCATTAAAGCTGAGAGCCCCATCTCCATTAAGGTCGAACGCTCGAATCATGGCCTTGCAGTCATCGATGGAGCGAGAGTCGCCGAGGCGGCTGAGCATCCTCTTCAAGCTGGCTGGGGTTATGCAGCCAGAGCCTTCCATTTCATACATCCCAAAGGCATCTCTGAGCTGCTGATTGTTGTTGTCCTCGTTTGTGGCTTCCATCAACTTCTGGAATTCTTCAAACCCCAGCAGCCCATCTCCATCCAAATCCGAAGCCTCCACGGCGGCCTCCGCTTCCTCCTCAGACAGCTCTCCCCCAACACTCCTCACACAAGTCTGCAGCTCTGCTGGGGAAATCTTACCATCTCCGTTCTCGTCGAAGAAATCAAACACCTTCCACATCTGGAGGTCGCTGTTGCTGCTGATGCTGCTGCTTGTTGTTGGGTTCTCAATTGGGCCCTCTACATCATGATGACCTGCCTTTGTCTTTCTTGGAGACAGTTTACGGCACAATCTTCCCAGGGCGGACGATGATGACTTGGGGGTGATCTCCATTGAAATTGCTAATTTGGTACTTTAATTGCTGCTATGTAAATGCGGACTCTGGTCTCTTCTAAGTGCTCTTCCTGGCTTTGTGGCTTCCTGACTTGCTGTATATGATGCTATTTATAGACGATGAGACTATGGGGATAAAGCAACGATGAAAAGAAGAGGATAAACTTAAACTATTATAAAACAATGGATCCTTGTTGTAGTGTAACAATAACAAACGTGGAAGCCTCTTATTTATACAAGTTGAGGATATTTGAGGGGGGGAGGGGGGAGAGAGACACACAGAGAGAGAGAGAGAGAGAGAGGTTCGCTATATTCTTCGATTGGGATATGGAATGACCAATTCCGTATTACATAGGAAGACAGGAGAACGCGGTTGAGCGGCCAAATCCAGTTTTTTATAATTAATTTAAAAATACTTTATATATAAAATAAAGACAAGGTTTGCCGTACCCGTCAGTTGTTTTGGTTTGCTTTTGTGGGTTTTGAGGTTTCAGCGCGTCAGGGAAGCTTCCTGCTTGCAGCCTGCAGCGGGTTTCTCTCCCTGGCATTTCTGCGTTTCTTTAGTTTTTTTGACAATTTAATAGTCTCAATTAAGGTTTCTTTATTTGGTTGACCTGACTGCTTTTTGGATCCTATTGAATTTCTAGACGTGGGAACAGTGTCGTACACTTGATTCTAAGGGGACAAATAGACAAATAGACTAATAGAGTATGTCGGCTACCGTCACAACTTGTGTAAACAAAAATAGTCTCACCAAAATGGGAGGTGATTTTCCCACTTTATTTTTCTTCACTTACACTTCTTTTTATTTTTAAATATTTTTTAATTAATTTTTTTTTTTTCTTTCTCTTTCCTACTCTATTCTTACTCTAATTCTCTTCAATAAGAAGGCATGTACAATTACTTACTCATATTATGAAAGAATAAAAATCTGAGTATGAAAGAATAAAAATCTGAGGCTATTATGTATACCTTGCTCTCTGCATATGTCCTAATGATAGTTTGGTTAGTAGCATCCTTTGGTTCATCTACCTGTAACCATATTAGCCCAAAACCCTAATTATTTATTAACTACAACAAAGATAAATAGTACTAACATATTTGGAAACCTTAATATAGAGTAAGGGTAGAATTGGAAAGAGAAAGAACAAATAAGAACAATATTGATTTAAATACAAAAGGGAGTGTAGTGGAGAAAAGTGGAGTGGTAAAATCAGCTCCCTTCCAAAATAATTTATGATAAGTTTTAGATATACAAGTTTACAACTACGCAAATTCTCTCATTCGGGGTGGCTTCTTTAAAAAACCCTAGCCGAACTTTGGTCCCCTTTCTCCTGCCAGCAACCAACTACAAAGAAGCTAAGGGGGGAGGGGCCACTGCCTTTCCTCTCTTCTGCCAATCTTCCCCTTCCTCTCCTCATCTCCCCTTCTTTTTCTCCCATCTTTTCTTTTCCTCTTGCCCCCTCTTCTCCTCCCCTTCCCCTCCCTATATAGTCTAGATATGTTTGGATTTAGGTCTGTTTATTTGTTTGTTTTGTTTGATTATTTTTGCAGTGTTTTAGGTGATTGGTGTTGTCTTTGTCTCGACGACAGCGGCAGTAGTGACGTTGGATTGTGTCTCTCCTCAGGAGAGTTGTGATACCTAGCGGCTAATGTTTTGTCTCTGTTTTAACGGCGGCAACAGCAGCGACGTTGGTAGTGGTTATTGGGATGTGGTGCTCTTCTTTACTCTGCGCCGACCAAAGAGCTATGTAGGGTCATAGGAGATTTTCTTTGTCCGATTCTGAGTTGAAGTGGAGTGTGACACCCTGACCCTATTTTAATTACCTATTTAAATTATTAAAATTTATTAAATTATGAAATTACAATTTTGCATCTGGGGATAGGGTCATTTTGGTCACTTTTTAATCCGGTAACATTTTGGGGAATTGAATGATACCACGACATAGATCACATCGATACGAATTCGTAGACACGTAGTGAGCTTAAATCGGAGTTGTAACGAAGAAGTTACGATTAACGGAAGTCCAGTGGCATAAGAGTAAATACTTCAAAATTCAGTTAAAAAAATCTGATTTTCTCTTCTCTCTCTCTCTCTCTCTCTCTCTCTCTCTCTCTCTCTCTCATGACAGGCCCCCCTCCCCCCCGCTCCCCCCCGACATTGTTCAGCCGGCCACATTTTGGTCGGCCATCTCTTCTTCCCGCCACCCCAAGCGACGGGGTTGGTACCAAAAGAACCACAATGGGCACGCGTTTCGAGAGAGTAGTTTGGGAAAGGGTTTGGAATGAGATTGGTTATAGTATACTATTACGAGATTACGGATTTCATTATGGTTTTGACTAAACTATGTATACATATATATATAGCTACATCGGTTTGAATGCATGTCGTTTTTAGCATCATTTTCTAAACGGTGGGGGTTATTATATGATGTTTTTAAAGGTAACAAACTTTGTTTTTGTCCACTAATACGTTTTTCTGTTTTGCACCCCCAGACAGTAGATAGTCTTGAATCAAGCGGCCATATCAAGTCATGAACTCCAAGCCCGAGCTTGTGTAGGGCAAACTTTCATCTATTTTTATTTATGTCGAACTTCGTTTCTTTGTAAACTGAATTCCGTTAGATATGCTCTGTTATCGCCCATGTTAGGGTTGATTGTAAGGCTGGAGGCCTATTATGTAAACTGCATGAATTTACCTTGTACTTGCTGCTAGATAAGATTTATAAATGTGTATTTGTTAGGTTTCAATTTTTTGGGAATGTCTATTTTTCAGGGGAGACTCTGCTTAAATTTCGGCAAAAAGTCTCGTCCTTTTTTAGTAAGTGGGCCGACATTAGTATGATGTCAAAATATTACAAGATTCGTCACGAATTTCTAGGAATTCGGGGCGGATCCTATCATGGAGCGCTTCATAGGGGTCCTTTTACTGTTATTTATCTGTTCCTCTTGCATGCTCTCTCCTGGTTTCTACTATGGTATACCTTATAGTTTGTGTGGGTGTCAAAAGACTATGATTTTGCTCATAGAAGGCTTCTTTTGACAATTGGATTGTTCTGTAGTCTTCTCATATGGGTCTACTGTGTTGGTCTATAGTTGCGGTTCTCGTCGGAGGTCTATGTGTCAGTTTTTGTTTTTGATTTGTTAGTCCATGACATGTGTGGTACTCTTTTCTACCTTAAGGTTTGTCCCATGAGATTGTCATAGGAAGGTTTTAACGAGGCCACTGTATCATTTCGTTCTTTGTACATCTTTGATTCTATGAATGAATTCTCTTTCTATTATAAAAAAAAAAAAATGTTTACAACTTCGCAAATTTTAAATTATTGCTCCATTTTCAAATTTTATACACAAATGTGGAAAATCCTACAAATTGCGTCCTTTTTCTACCATTTTGTTAATAAATCTCTTAAATGCTTATGTGACAAATAATGAATCTTATTATACTTATACGAGTTTCATGCAGACAACAAAAATAATAAATACTCATAAATGCTTCCTGCGACGGCTAGTTGTAGTGCGATGGCTAGTGTGCTCGACAATAATGGCTGGTTGTAGTTTGACTGATTGTGTTGAGAGAGAGAGAGAGAGAGAGAGAGAGAGAGAGAGAGAGTGTGTGTGTGTGTTGGTATGACTGGTAAGGATTTAAAAAAAAAAAAAATTTCATTTTATTATTATTTTGTACATTGAAAAGAATTTTGTTATTAATTTTTTGGTCCATGTGGATGGTCAGCATAAAAAAAAAAAAAAAAAAAAAGGGTCCATGTTTGCCACAAAAAAATAGGATACATTTGTAGTGTTGTTGTAAGTTTGGGTACTCATTTCTAGAGTCATCAAAGTTCGGGTACGTACCCCTAAAATTTGGGATCGGGGCTGGGGGGGGGGGGGTTTTGGTGAGTCCAATTTTCTTGTTACCAAATGCCCTGTGCCCACTTGTTTCTCTGCTAGTTTCGTGACATGTGGCAAGCTACTTAACATCACTTAACTTTGTTAAGTCCATTTATATTTATTAAAATAAAAAATAATTAAAGATGCGCGTTGTTGAACCGAAAAAATTCAAACAATTTTTTTTTGGGCCAAGTTTCTATTGGTCATTTGGATGCAAATTCATGGGTGAGAAAATCCGAAATCATTTGGATGCAAATCCATAGGTGAGTAACCCAAAAAATCATTGGATAATCCATTATTGGGTGAGAAACCCCGAAATTATTTGGATGCAAATTCAAGGGTGAGAAACCCGAAATTATTTGGATGCAAATTCATGGGTAAGGAACCCTGAAATTATTGGATAATAAATCCATGGGTGATTAACCCTGAAGTTATTGGATGATAAATCCATCATAGGTGGAAAATCTATAAATTTCCATTGGATGATAAATCTATTTTGTGTGGAAAGAACCTATGAATCACATATGGGGATGAAGCATGTACGGATGAAATATCCTTATAAATATATATTTTGCACAAGCTATTGAAGAAACACAAGGTCTCCAACATGGACTCGGATTTAGTTTCTGCTTCAAGAATTCCACTCAACAAAATTGGGGTCAGTTTAAAAAACTCATGAGATTTCTATTTGAATTACTGGCTGCTAAAGAGATCAGCGTACTGATCTGTGCAAAGACCAAATTCTCAAACCAAAGTTTGAAGGGTCCACCTTGTTCAAATTACTATTGCTGCTAGCAGCAAGGAAAAAAATGGTGCTCGTCACTTTGCTGCAGGATTGGCCTATTTACCAAATATCTTTAAATGGTTTTCAAGTATCATGACAATTTGAAAAACCCAAGGAGATTTGGTCCACATCAGATGGCAAACCAAACGGTCAAGCCTCATGGAATGAACACATCTCACATGGATCGGTGGAAAGAGGTAATCAACAATTAGCAAGCTGATAAAAAATGTGGACACTTAGTTTCAAACTTCGACCAAATAAATTGTCAAGAATTGTTTTCTCCTCATGGCAAGCAAATGGTTATTAATTAGCACTCGTGTAATAACTCGGTCCCGAATAAATTTTTAATTATTAATTTATTCAGGTAAAAGACTATTTTACTCATGGAATATTTTATTATTATAAAAGTTAACTTTTTTATCGGGAAGGAATTTGGAAATTTCAATTAGACCATTGCATAGAGCACGTCGAGACGAGTCTGTAGACACATAGTAGGCTCAAATCGGAGTCGTAACGAAGAAATTAATATCAAAATACCCGTAGTGGCAAAATCATAAATATTTCAAAAAGGAACTTTTATCTCTCTCTCTCTCTCTCTCTCTCTCCTCACCCTTGACTCCAATCTCTCTATCTTTGATTCTCTCTGCTCAGGTCACGGGAAGGGCCGACACTAGTCTTGTTCGAACCGGCTCAACCTCGCCGTCAAGCCCCATTAGTTTTCCCTGCCGGAAAACTCGAATCATGCCGGCGGTGATGACTGGTTTTTCTCTGATATTTCCCGGCGTCACCACGGCATTTCCGATGAGCTTCTCCATTGAACCAGGTGTGTTTTCGAACCCTCTCTGCATGCTCTAATTGTCTGTATGGTGCTTAGCCTTCGATTTGTATCCTAGAACATTCAATCTGAAACTCAGATTTTGACTGGATGTCGAGTTGAAATTCTGACCAGTTGTCGTCCGGTTCATGAGAGTTTTGAACTCTCCTCAACATGCTGCTTTGATTGGTATAAGGTTTATGGCTTGATTCGACGTCTTCCTGGTGACCGGGAATTGATCAAGCCACCCACGTGCTGTCCGGGCGTGGGCACTGTAGTGGAGGTGCATTCTATCCCAATGTGATCTCCTAGTTGTCACGAGCACGTAGGTGTGTTCGGATTTCAATTCGGATATCGTTTGTATCTTGAAAGGATCTCGCCTATTGTACGTTATCCAGGTCCGATATGTTCGGGCCGTTGGATCGACTCCAATTTAATATATGTTAATCTAGGCACTCCTAGGATAGTGTAGGATTTAGCATATCGTGAATCAGAGTCCCGAATATTCCGATTCAATGATTCGAAGTCTAATTAAACTACGATTCAATGATTCGAAGTTTAATTAAACAATAACCGTCCGATCGTACGATCGTGATCAATCCGACGGTTCGATTAAGACCAAACTTGCAGGGTATGTTTAGAAGGGTGTGTTGAACCTATAGGAACTCTCGGACTTGTGATCGGAGGTCATGGGGCTCGGGGGCCCGAATGACCTAGTGTAGGATATTTAACCCTCGGTTGACAGTGAGTCTTCTGAGATAGTATCATCCGTCGAGTAGTGCTAGAATGACTGTGTAAACAAGGTTTAACTGTTTGTGAACTGCTATGATTATGTTTGGATTACGTGTTTATGTTAAAATGTTTAATGATATTTTGGGTATTGTTCTGATATTCGAAGTTTAGTGTGTTAACTATTTATTTATTATTATTATTATCAGTTTTAATAAAGTGAATGATTGGGTGATATTGGATTATTCAAATGTTTGTGGGTTATTAGGTAACCGCTTTTATTTTCTAAGGATGTTGGTGTGGACAAGGAATTAATTAAATGTTTATTATATACTTAAATTTAATATATATATATATATATATTCAGTGGATTGAAGATGATGAATCATGGACCTTGGTTTTAATCAGAAAGTGGTGTATATTTGAAGTGTAGTTGAGAATCAGTTTATTGGAAAGTTGATATTAAGATCGAAAAATGGATTGTGAAATAAGAGAAAATTTATGATGAGTTTCAGAATATGGTTTTCAAACCCACCTCAGGAGTACCCTCCTTGTTGCCCTTGAAACAGATTTGTCATTTATGACATGACTCACGAGTTTTAGGGACGCCTGAACCGTGTGGTGTGAGGATATGCGTTCTCGGGCCAACTATATGTCCACCGAGTTCTGCGAGGAATGCGGCTCAGGCTGACTAATGGTCCCCTGAGGCATGCGAGGAATGCGTCTCGGGTTAACTTTGTGTTTCCGAGGCCTGCGAGGAATGCGATTCAGTTAACTTTGTGTTTTCGAGGCCTGTGAGGATGGAGTTGACAGAATAATATTGGAATTGACGGCATATTATTGGAATTGATGGAATGTGGATGGGGGTACGTCCAGGTAGAGAGTTTTCTAAGTTTTAAGGATTTTATACAGTTTACAATTAATCTCTTAAGTGATGGGTTTGTTTTATAAGTAAAAGAGGAAAATACATGTTTCAGTTAAGCTGTTGTTATTGACATTAAGATTTCCTGTGGTCAATGTTATTTTATTAATTTTCTCGTTTTCCTACTTATCTGTAATAAGTTAAATATAAATCTTTATATATATGTATGTATTTATAATTAGGTTTTATGTGAGTTTTGAAGGAAAGGTTAAAAGTGTCTTCGGCGGTTGTTTGTTTATTTTTATTTTCATCTTTATTTTTAATATATATATATATATATATTAATCTAAGCCAGTAATACATAAATTGATTTATAAATTAGAAAAAGTATGGTAAGTGGACTTTTGTTTTATAAATGGATTTTATGCAATTAAAGTTTCATTGATTGATTTTGAATGACTTATTTATGGTTATTACGAAAGGCATTGTATGGACTGAAACAGTCACCACATTCATGGTTTGGGCGGTTCACCATCGCAATGAAGAACAATGGTTTCCGACAGAGTAACTCAGATCATACTCTATTCTTGAAATATCAGAAAGGGAAGGTAACAGCTTTAATAATCTCTGTTGACGACATGATTATTACTGGAAAATAATAAACATGAAATATCTCAGTTACAAGACTATTTGGCTACTGAATTTGAGATGAAGAATCTAGGTGGACTCAAATATTTCTTGGGGATTGAGGTGGCCCGATCACAACAAGGCATATTTCACTCACAAAGAAAATATGTCTTAGACTTGATGACAGACACAGGAATGTTAGATTGCAAAACTGTAGACACTCCTATCATTCAAAATCATCATCTTGGAGAATACCCGGATCAAGTTTCAACTAACAAAGAAATATATCAAAAGTTAGTGGGAAGATTGATCTACTTGTCTCATACTGGGCCTGACATTGATTATGCGGTGAGCATCGTCAGTCGATGTATGCATTCTCGGAGTGAAGACCACATGAATGCAGTTCTTCGGATACTTAGATATTTTAAGTATGCACCTAGAAAATGACTTATTTTCTCAAAGCATGGTCATCTGAATATTGATGGTTACACAGATGCAGATTGGGCAGTAAGTATAACATATAAGAAATACATATCCGGTTACTTCACATTCGTGGGAGGTAATTTGGTTACATGGAGGAGCAAAAAACTGAAGGTGGTGACCTTATCCAGTGCAGAAACTGAGTTCAGAGGTATGACAAAAAGAATTTGCGAACTCATTTGGTTAAAGAGATTGCTTATTGAACTTGGGTATAGACCTACATTTGTAATGAATCTCTTTTGTGTTACAACAAGGCTGCAATAGCTATTGCACAAAATCCAGTTCAATATGATTGCACCAAACATGTTGAGGTAGATCGACACTATATCAAATAGAAGCTCGAAGCTAAAGTGATTCAGTTTCCTTTTGTAAAGTCAGAGGATCAATTGGCAGATATTTTGAGAAATGCAATTTCCAGTAAAGCATTCCACAATTCACTGGATCAGTTGGGCATTGGTGACATCTATGCATCAACGTGAAAGGGAGTGTTGGCGTGACTTGTGGACCATTGACTTACTTTCCTTTCACACCAAGAATTCTTATTATAATTGTAATTGATTTACTTTAATTCCTTATTTCCTACTATAAATAGAAATAAGAATTTATTATTTTCTTGCCTATTGAAGTTCCGTTATATTATAAATATGACTTCATACAAGGAGAAGAATACACAGAAAATTCTCACAAACAAATATTCTCATATTAGGTTTCATATTTTAGCACCTATGATATTCTTTACATGCAGGATACGGTCATTCTGGCAATTAATAGCTTCGCTGCTACTCACAAATTTTTCGAATAATGCATGGGTCCCAAGACATCTTGTTCACCTGTTTTGATCTAATCCTGTAATTGTAGGGTAAAGTTTCCTATTAACTTGAGAACCATTTGTGGTTAACAAGTCAACTTTCTTTCGTGTATGAGTGTGCCACTACTAGCGGTTAAAACCCTAGTAGACTTCTAAAAAAAAGGTAACTTGCGCCACAAGTTACTGATTCTAAACAAGCAATTGTGAATTTGGGTGAGGAATATCTTACAAGTAAGTTCTTTTTCTTGCCTCAGACTGACGAGGACTTCACAATTTTTCATAGTACAAAACTGGTAGTTCTGGCCATAATAAATGACAGAAGAGCAAAAAATTGTTTAAGCAGAACTGCCTATTACAGAACTTAAAAGAGAAATGCCAAGTCCGAAAAAGACAATAGAACGTTGGACTTTGATTTCTGCCTAGGTAGCTGCCTCTAAACTGGGCTGGATTGGATGTGTTTATGCTGGATTGAATCGCCAGCACCTACAACCGATAGGTTTCAGCTAGAAATCGATACCAATGTTTGAATTTGGCAGAGCTTCAATCTGTTTCAAACCCTGGAAGACTTGTTTGATGGGCTGAATTGAGGCTTCTTAAGTCTGGAGGGGGCAGAAGTGGCTGGATTGACGATTGTTGAGCTGGAGTTGCTTTATAGTACATGTTCTGCTTCATCAGGACCTCTTCATAAATTTGTTGAGGTTTTCATATTGTAAAAACCCGAATTCTGCTTGACCTGGCTTGTGTTGAACTAAATTTGTAACGAGAAAATCTCGCTTGGTGAAACTGTCTCTCTGAATCGAACTGAAGTCAGAGACTTTGAGTTCTGGCTGACCTATCTCTTGTGGATCAAAGAGTTTTGGTTGCTTAAGAATCTGAAGACCTTTTGAGATCGACTGATCTTGTTTTGAATTTGTCAATATGACTTTGAGAGTTTTTGTTTTGATTGATTTTTTGCTGTCCTTAACTCTGTTCACCTTCTCTTATATTTATAGAGAATCTGAGTGAGGTTTTGTTTTCAATGTCTGAGGGCAGATATTTTGAAAAGATTTTCTTGATGCAGAGGGAGTTTACTTTAATCCGGCGAAAAAGAACCTATCAATAGTCAATTTCTGTGATGATCTATTTTCTTTTTCTGGCAAAAACCAACTCTCCTACCCTCTGCTTGATTCTTGGTAAACAACTCTCTTGTTTCCTGTCTATTTCTCAAAAAACGTGACCTGCCATGAGTCTATAAAGAAAAACTTGGGACTTGGCTGCCCCTCTTTCCTAGCATTTTTGAATGGTTTTATGGAGAGAGTGCTTTCTTGGTTAACCAGTTTTTTTATTAACTCCCTATCACTTTCTCTATCTTTAGTTGAAAATTCTGATTTTTCAACGTCAGATGGCCCCTTTTTCTGGGAAGAAGATCTTTCCCAAAATATCTGTTTGATTCAATTATGAGATCAATGGTGGTGATCAAATTGCCTGGGTTTTTTGGGGGTATTTGAAACTGGGCCAAATTCAAGAAGAATTTTATCAGCTGGCCTGCTTGGATTTTGATTACCGTTTTAATGGTAATTTAAATTTTGATGAATTTGATCCTTGGTAGTTGGTTTTCAAGGGTCTGGGCCTTTAAAAACTGTCTGGGCTGATGTTTGTTTAAATAAAGCCCAATAAACTTGTGTTTCTGTTATGGGTCAATTTTGATTGGGCTTGCATGTGGGATTTAGGCTCAAACACATCTGTTGTTCCTTTTTCCACTGTTTACATGTATTTTCTTCGCACATTTGTCCTCGCCAGAAGCTTTCTTTTCTATGTCCTGCTTTGCGCTGTAGTATTGAAATGGACTTTGTGTGGCATTTCAGGTTTCTTGCCTTTTACATGGCAACTATTCGCTGTGTCTGTTGCTTCATTGTCCATGTTATTCTATGTCATTCTTCAGTTTCTCTATCGGCTTCTGAATTACGGATCAGATTCATGGGTATACATTAGATCAGTAAAGGTATTCAGCAGTTCAAGGATAAATATCAGAATCCGTTGTTCTCAGATCTTGTATTGGCCAATCATTCTTCAAGATAATGGCATGAGGTAATATGAAAATCTATGTTGAATACTGGAAAGTTATCTAATCGATGATTTGGGTTTCAATGCCATTCCATATGGCATTCTAATCATTGATGAAATTAACAAATGCAAATACGGAAATGTATGTTGCATACTGTTGAATTGTCTAACTGATAAGTTGGGTTTCAAATGCCATTTCATTTAGCATTCTATGTTGAATACTGGAAAGTTACTGATAAGTTGGGTTCAAATGCCATGTCATATAGCATAATAATCAATGATGAAATTTACAAATGGAAATCTAGAAATCTATGTTGATGACTGGGAAGTTATCAGACTCATAATTTGGTTTTCAAATGCCATTTCATATAGCATTCTAATTTTGGAAAAAATTTAGAGATCCAAAGATGCTATTAGATTTCACACCA
Organism: Prunus dulcis; assembly: GCF_902201215.1. Classification (NCBI taxonomy): domain Eukaryota; kingdom Viridiplantae; phylum Streptophyta; class Magnoliopsida; order Rosales; family Rosaceae; genus Prunus; species Prunus dulcis. Next base: position 6,167 of record NC_047654.1, on the reverse strand, counting down.
TTTTGGTTTATGAGGAAGTTTTTCTTTGTAAACTTATGCATGACGTTTTCTGATCTATACTTTTGTAGGCTGAAAATTAGGTTTTCTTAAGTACCATGATTTGGATTCACCTGATCTCTCTCTTCTCATCCTCGACTGCATTGTCTTTAAAGAGAATATCACTCCGGTTCATCCTAGGAAATCAGTTGATTTCCCCAAATCAGACTTGACAGATTCTTCCTCCCAAGATCAACGACATATTAGCTAGAATTGATTCATAACATATATGAGATTATTGTACTTACCTTGTATTGCTTCTTTCTATAAATAGACTTGAGAAAGTCTACTCTCTGTACATTATATACGGCTGCAATACAGAGACCACACATTGGTTGATTCAATTACTCTCCTCCTCTATCTCTCATCTCCCCTCTCCCCCCTGAACTCTATTTCTTATATGGTATCAGAGCTCTTCGGAGCCAAAGCTCACGGTTTTCGATCCTACCCAATCAAATGGCAAACACACCCAAGTCTGGAGAATCAAGTCATATTGATATGACAAAACTGATTTCTGAAATGTCAAAGCTTGCCTCACCCTCATTCTCATTCCCATCCTTGCCCACCTCTTTCAACATCTCATCTCTGTTCCCAATTCCCATGGACAGAACCAACTATTTGAGTTGGAAATCACAATTTGAAGACGTATTGGAGATGCATGGCCTTGCAGAGGTCATCAAGAAAACCACAGACCCACCCAAAGTGCAAGAAGATGGCTCTGTGCATCCTGAGTTCGCCAGAGACAAACTAGTCCTGAGTTGGATCAAGGCGACTTCCTCCTCTTCCATAAAGATTCTACTCATCCCGTGTACCACCGCCTATCAGGCTTGGAATCTTCTGGGCAAGCGCCTCTCACCCCTTGCAGGTACCCGTGTGCGGATCCTTCGAGACCAAATTCGTACCCTCAGGAAGGAACATACCACAATTGTGACTGACTACCTCAACCATGCCAAATCACTTCTTGATTCCCTCACACAAGCTGGTGCAACAATGGATGATGATGAATTCGTTAGCTATGTTCTAGACGGACTTGGGCTTGAATACAAGGAGTTAGCCACCACACTCCACTTGCACCCAGATATTGGTTTTGACCAGTTTTATGATCTCGCTCTCAGAGAGGAACAATTACAGAAACGCATGTCGCTCAACGTGGCCTCAGGTGTTGCTATGGCTGCTGATCGAATGCCCAATGAGCGAAAACCTCATTCAAACTCCGCTGGTCGCCATCACAACCCCTATCACAGATCTGGACGAGGACGTGGACGTGGCAGAAATTGGATTCAAGGGCACAATGGGCAAACAGATCCGTGGAAATCAACCTAAGGAAATTGGCTACAAGGACACAACGCTCAGCCTCGCGACCAGCAGATTGCATCTTCTCACGCAACTCTTACAGATGGCCGCCCACCACTCCTTCCAACACCACCTGGCAATTCTCCAAATACCCAGCGCTCAGAAGTCATTTGTTATCGGTGTGATAGGCCTGGTCACATAGCCCGCTTCTGTCCAGATCGTAAGCCTCATGCCTACGTGGCTGAAAATGCTGTCAACCCGTCTCCTTCTATTGATGATATAGCAAACCTCAATTGGTGTCTTGACTCCGGTGCTACCCATCACATGACCGCCCACACCGCTTCTCTACCGCATGCCCAGCCTTACACAGGTACTGATACAATTGTTGTTGGCAATGGGAATCAGTTAGCAATAACACATATTGGCAATACTAAAGTGACCGGGTTACATAAGTCCTTAAACCTTAATGAAGTGCTATGCGTACCTGCAATACGAAAGAATTTGATATCTATTCGTCATTTTTGTCGTGATAATGATTGTTTCTTTGAGTTGGATGCTAATGGTTTTCATGTCAAGGACATCAAGGCGGGGACGGTACTTCTTACTGGCAGTAGTTCTGATGGGCTTTATCACATTCAGGCAACCCCATATCTTGCTCGTCAACTTGCCTTCTATGGAGAGCGCACGACACAGGAAGTGTGGCATGCACGCCTTGGACATCCATCTCATTCAGTTTTTACAACCTTGTTGCATAAGTACCATTTACTTGTTAATGGTACCATTATCTCCAATAAAAATTGTCATATTTGCCCATTGGGAAAATCTTGTAGACTGCCTTTTGAATACAGACAGCTTCATGCTCAATCCTCATTAGCCCTTTTACATCTTGACGTATGGGGGCCCGCGCCAGTCCCCTCAAATTTTGGATACCATTATTATTTGTCCATTGTTGATGACCACACTCGGTTCACTTGGTTATATCCTTTGGCTAAGAAGTCAGATGTCTTTCCTACATTTCTTACCTTCAAAAAGATGGTGGAAAATCGGTTTAGTTCTAAAATCAAGCAGTTGCAGGTTGATGGTGGGGGTGAATTTATCAACAAATTATTCCTCGCATTTTTACGTGATCATGGCATATCGCATCAAATTTCTTGTCCCTACACTCCCCAACAAAATGGAGTGGTGGAAAGGAAACATCGCCATATTGTTGCAATGGGTCTCTGTCTGCTAGCCCAATCGCGATTGCCTCTTAGTTTTTGGGTTGAAGCCTTCTCCACTGCAGTTTTTCTGATCAATCGCTTACCAACACTGCAGCTTAATAATCTGTCTCCCTATGAGAAGCTCCTTCACCGTTCACCAGATTACAAATTTCTCAAAAGTTTTGGATGTGCTTGCTTTCCCCACCTGGTGCCATACAACAAGCATAAGTTATCTTTTAAATCTCTTCCATGTGTATTTCTTGGTTATGATGATCACTATAAGGGTTATCGCTGTCTTGATCCTTTTTCAGGTCGCATCTATACGTCTCGGAATGTGACCTTTGATGAAACAACCTTCCCTTACAAGCAACCCCAGCTTCCATCTCCTTTGCACTCAAATGGGCTTCCACCTCTCTCTCTTGCCGACCAGCCCATATCTCTTGGGCCCTCTAATCCTCTGGTCAGCCCTTCTCCCTCATATCCCTCATCTCTTAATCCCACAGGCTCATCACTTCCACCTATTTCTTCTGACCCTATTAGCTTCCCCCATTCCTTCGACACCCCCTTGTTCTCCCCTCTGTCCTCTTCTGTATCCCCACCAACACTGACCACGAACCCAGCCGATCCTTCTCTGGTATCCAGCATTCCCCATTCGTCGCCTCTTTCCACTGAAACCTCTCCGCCCCTTTCCACTGAACCCTCGCTGCCCATTTACACAGAAACCTCGCCGCCCCTTTCCACAGAACCATCGCCCTCAATTTCCCCAGACCTATCCTTCGACTCTGAGGGAACAACCCCACCCCTTACCCCACCTCCCACTTCTTCACCTCTTGATCCATCGATTTTTCCTAACTCTCCAGATACACCCAATCCTCCACAAAAATTCAAGAGTCTCCAAACCATTGTCCCATTTGGTCCAGAACCCAAACCCCTCCACTCTCAAACCAGCCCCCATCCCTTACCCCTTGCCCTTTCTGCTGAAGCTTCTGATCCCCTGTCCCTTGAACCTACCAGCTTTACCCATGCTTCCAAACACAGCCACTGGCTCGATGCTATGCACGATGAATATGCTGCACTCATGAAGAACCAGACCTGGTCCTTAGTTCCTGCCACCTCCCGCATGAATATTGTGGGGTGCAAGTGGGTCTTCAAAGTTAAACGGAGGGCAGATGGCTCAATTGACAGATACAAGGCTCGTCTTGTTGCCAAGGGATTCAATCAGAAGGAAGGCTTTGATTATGTGGAAACTTTTAGCCCGGTGGTCAAACCGGCTACCATTCGCACTATATTGTCTTTGGCACTTTCCTACCATTGGCCTCTTCAGCAATTGGATGTTCGTAATGCCTTCTTGAATGGGTACTTGCAAGAGGAGGTCTACATGAAACAACCCCCTGGTTTTCACGATCCCTCTCACCCTCAGTATGTTTGTCGGCTCCACAAGGCTCTGTACGGCCTTAAGCAGGCACCTCGCGCTTGGTTCCAATGCCTTAGTGCCTTTCTCCTTGCCCAGCACTTTGTTCACAGTCACTCTGATGCATCGCTCTTTATTGTTCGCTCCTCTTCCTGCACAGTGTATGTTCTAGTGTATGTGGATGACATCATTGTTACTGGCTCTCCCTCACCAAGTTTCAACCACTTCATTGATCAACTATGTTCAACTTTTGACAGCCGCCGTACGGGTGAGCTCAACTTCTTCCTTGGCATGGAAATTAATCGGTTTTCTGACCATTTATTTCTCTCTCAGACTCGCTATGCAGTGGATTTATTGACCCGATTTCATTTGACTGAATGCAAACCATCTCCTACCCCTTTGCCCTCTGACACTCGGCTCTCTTGTCTTGATGGTGATCCCTTGCCTGATCCATCCACCTATCGGAGTATGGTGGGTGGCCTCCAGTATCTTACCTTGTCCAGACCTGATATTTCCTTCGCTGTCAACCAGGTGTGCCAGTTTATGCACAACCCTCGCACCTCTCATCTTCAAGTTGTCAAGCGCATTTTTCGATACATTAAAGGTACACTTGAGTAGGGTCTTATCTTTCATCAGTCCACTGATTTTTCCTTACGGAGTTTCTCTGACACTGATTGGGCTGGTTCTGTTGATGATCGCCGGTCTACTACTGGTGCTTGTGTTTTCCTTGGCCCCAATCTTCTCACATGGACTGCCAAGAAATAGTCTACTGTTTCTCGCTCTAGTACTGAAGCTGAATATAGAGCTCTTGCACATACTGCAGCCGAACTTTGCTGGTTTTGTTACTTGTTTCGTGAATTGGGCATTCCCCTTCGCTCTGCCCCCTGCATCTATGTTGACAATCTCTCTGCTCTCTATATGGCTGCCAACCCTATTTTTCATGCTCGCACCCGGCATATCGAGATCGACTACCACTTTGTTCGTGAATTAGTTGCTCGAAAGGCTCTTTGTACCTCCTATGTTCCTTCCTCTCATCAGCTTGCTGACATATTTACTAAAGGTCTCGGTCGTGCTCGGTTTTCACTTCTAAAATCCAAGCTTAATCTCCGCGTTGCTCCGCTACGCTTGAGGGAGGGTAAAGAGAATATCACTCCGGTTCATCCTGGGAAATCAGTTGATTTCCCCAAATCAGACTTGACAGATTCTTCCTCCCAAGATCAACGACATATTAGCTAGAATTGATTCATAACATATATGAGATTATTGTACTTACCTTGTATTGCTTCTTTCTGTAAATAGACTTGAGAAAGTCTACTCTCTGTACATTATATACGGCTGCAATACAGAGACCACACATTGGTTGATTCAATTACTCTCCTCCTCTATCTCTCATCTCCCCTACACGTGGCGACATTTGATGGAGTGCATCAAGTGGTTCAAAAGAAGTTCTCCTCAATCACATAAAAGGCATAGAGGAAATGAATTATCAAATATGAACAAAATGGTTCCAAAAGATGAACTCTTGAAACAAAGGACGCCTAGCCCCATCATGCTACATGACTTCTTCCCCAAGGGATTCTTCAAGAATAATGCGTCGAGCACCTCCCGAGGTGAAAAACATAAGGAGGATACTTCTCACTTCGCTTAACACAAATTCAACCAAACGCTCCTCTATTTCTTATAGTCTTACATTTGACCCCCATGGACAGTTCTCGTCATTTTGTTTCATTTTGTGTATTTTTTTTTCTTTTGTTCTATCATCATTTTTTCTTTTTGGTATTGAACTCCTCTTATTTCTTCCGTGAACAAACTGCAATTTTTTTTCTCATCATCTTCTTGATTTCAAAGGCCACCATCAAGTGTTAAATATGCAGAGAAAGCTGCACTGTGTAAGCATTCCATGTGGTCAAGTTTAGCTGTTGATGTACTTCTGGGAAACTTGTTTGGTTTGGCACTGTTGTGTCATGCAGAATCTGCTTGAATATGGGTCCTGAAATTTGCCAATGACATTACAAACGAGTTATTGCGCTCAGGTTGTGTGTGGTTGATGGGAGTCCCTGCTGGTTTTAAGTTAAACACGGAATTGGCAGGAGTTCTTGGGATGATTTCTCTAACTGCTATCTAGATTTGGTCTACCATTTGGATCTTTTTGGGGTTTCACTTCCTTTATTTCATTAGAGGACTTGCTATATCAGGAATCATTTTTGGGGTCACTTTACCTGCTGCTT